>NW_015544194.1:2511390-2519680 GCF_001515605.1 Sinocyclocheilus anshuiensis | reverse complement strand
AAGAGAAAGTGATCATACAAATATGTATTACATTTTAAACAATTAAAAACTTATTGCTGAATGTTTTGAAGGCTACTGGCAAAGATTGGTAAAGATTTATAATTACAATTTTTTTTTTTGTATGTACATGAACTATTGTTACACTGAATGACATTTTAGCATGTGTTGTTTTCTGTAAATCATGGTAAAATGTATGATAGAAAAAAAATAGTAAACAGGACAAATTCCAATGTATGAAAAAATAAAGCTCCATTAAACTTTTATTGTTTTGATGCCTGAAAACCCCTTTTCGTCGTGTACGTCACAATGTGGAAGGTTATCTGTTGCTGCTTGTGTTCCATCGCACTTTAAATAATTAAACACAATTTATGCATATTTAGCTATTATTAACTAGTAACTGGCATGTCATTTTCTGCAAAAATGTTGGTTCTTTTTCTGTCTGGATGGATTACCATACTAGGTTTTACTTATAGAGGGGCTCATGCAAATGCAACTTGTTCAGTTTCGAAACACAATAAGCATTTTTTACTTTAATCTCATCCACTCATTTCAAAACCTTATCAGTTTGCATAAGACTGCAGCAGATAAGAGAGGAAAAACGAATATCTCCAGCACAATGTCAGATGTAGGATGTTATGAAGTCAGGCCCTCGTCGTTGCTGTGCTGATGGAGGAGATGATTAAAGAGGAGCTAGCACTGCAGAGGCGTTCCCAGACTATTAATAAGGCTGACACATATGACAACTGCAAGTCAAAGGGAATGTCGTTATGGCTCGGATTCTCTTTAGTAGGTTTCTTACAAATAGTATATTCAAAAGGCCAATTTTGTTAAGCATCAGTTGTGAGAACTGGAACCCACTGTATGTACAATCAATTAAGGACTGAATGGATTATTACAAGACTACCGCAATGCTTCAGGTGACCTTTACTGATGACTTACATAAGGTGCATATTCTTTCACTGATTAGTCTGGCAAGCATGCCCACCAATCCGTTAGCATTGAGTTTTAGTAATCTTGGAGTGCAGCATGTCAGTCTAGAGCACAAATCCATACTCGTCATCACTAAACACCTGGCTAAATTGTGGCCGATTATTGAAAAATCAATAGAACTGAACTGAGGCTCAGTGAACAAGCTGCCAATCACAAGTCCACATTTTATAGACAAAACAATGCAAGGCTCACCCAAGTGATGGATATTACTTCTAAATAAATATAATTTATATATTGGCTGGCCCATTTAAACCACAGTGGCACATGAAATATGTGGCATGGATAAATGTCTTTGAGAACAAAAAACAAAAAGCCCTCAAACATGCTCTTGTCAATCTACGGCAGTTTTAGAGCATTATGCCTACTATAAGTTCCACCCACACTTCTACCTTAAATATATATATCTTTTCTTTTTTTGCCTTGCAGGTACGTTTTTCTAAGCATCTCCCAGTCAATACAAAAAAAAAATCAATACAACTGCAGTGAAGCTCAATGGACCAGCTGTCAATCATGAGTCCACATTTACAGACAGAACAATCCCACAGGCCCAAACAACTGATAGACATCACTTCCACTCTGATAGTTATTCATGTAGATAGTTAGGAGCATCAGTTGCACAGTTCTGCATGAACTGAATGTGTTGTAGGAGTATGGTTTGCAAATAACACCATTACTTCAGTATATGAAGTGTTGTGGAGTACAAAATATAGAGATTTAATTAAAAAAAATACTGTGTAGGATGATGAAAAAAAAAGTTAGAAGCGGAGGAAAAAGACATGTTTCATAAGAATGGATAACTGGGAAAATTTTGATAGTCCACTTTAGATATTCTACTAACAGTAAGTAACTTTGCAACTACATGTCAATTAATTCTCATTAATTTGCAATTACATGTCTACTAACTCTTAGAGTAGACTTAGGTTAGGTTTAGGTTTAGTAGAATAAGATTTTGTATGTTGTGGTAGTTGCAAAGTTACTTATAGTTAGTAGAATGTCTAAAGTGGACTATCAAAATAAAGTGTAACCAAAAATAGATTAATGAACTCTGAGATCAGTTTGTTCTCTTCTGATCAGCAAGTGAGCTTGGCTAAGAACAATAATTTTAAGTACCTTCAGAGGAATGGAAATGCTAAAAATGATTTAAGAATTCGGAACATTACATCGAATTTTGATTATTTGATTTGGGGGAACAGATGTGAGCCAAAAAATCCATTAAACCAAATGAAAAATAAACCCTTGAGTTTTCCTTAGAGCTTTTTTAGGAAGGTTTCTGTGACCCCGTCGGAAACCAGAAATGTGACTGTCATTGTGTATCTTTTTTCCAACTGGAAAATGGAGGAAACTTCAATTGAAGTTACATTTCAATGTCAACGTCCAGGAATTTGTGCAAGTCACAATTTCAGATATTGTACCAAATGACAAACCTATCTAAAAATGTCTACATGACAACATTCTGCTATCACTTTTAATGTCTTCTACTACTTAAAGGAGTCATCAGATGGGACATGCGCACAGACCCAGGCCCCTCCCACGATTGTTGATTGACAGTAGCGTTTTACCTTAGACTCGCCCTGAGTGAGCTGTCATCAGTCCTCCATTGTTTCGACGCAGGAGCAGATGTAGTCAAGAATGGCTCCTAAGCGACTGAGGTGTTCTGTTGTTGGATGTAATAATGAATGTAGCAGTCGTCATTTTCTCCCGACATCTGAGCCGCTGAAGATGCAGTGGATTACCTTTGTTTTTGAAGGGAATGCGCCCCCTGATCTGCCGAAATGCATTTATGTTCATAAATGCATTTATGTGTGGCGCTGCCGCCTTGGAACGGGCAATGGCGGGGCAACTGTGAGCAGGCACCGCCGCCTCGGGGGAACTGTGAGCGGGCACCGCCGCCCCGGGGGAAACGTGAGCGGACACCGCCGCTTCTGGAGCTTTCTGAGCAGACGCCGCCGCCTCGGAGGAAACGTGAGCAGACGCCGCCGCCTGGGGGGAAAAGTGAGCGGACGCCGGCGCCTCGGGGGAACTGTGAGCGGACGCCGCCACCTCGGGGGAACTGTGAGCGGACGCCGCCGCCTCGGGAAGGCCTGAAGCGAGTCCCGCCGCCTCGGAGGGATCATCAGTGGGCTCCGCCACTTCGTGAAGGCCTGAAGCGAGCCCCCAGAAGCGAGTCCTGCCGCCTCAGAGGGATCATCAGCGGGCTCCGCCGCTTCGGGAAGGCCAGAAGCGAGCCCCGCCACCTCGGAGGGAACCTCAGCGGGCCCCGACGCCTCGGGAGCCTTGCGAGCTGACCACGCCGCTCGCACCGACATCAGCGGGGATTCCTGCACGCTGCATATCAGCCCGGGACGCTCCGGGAACGGGCGTGAGGTACTGGGTGCAGCAGACGAGGCCTCTGACACCCCGTGGATTGCCGCTCCGGGAGGACTGTGAGCGGGCTCCGCAGCTAACTCCACCCTGAAGGCGGAGCCGCTCAAATGCAGGGCCAGGTTAATATAGTCCTCCAGCGACTCCTCGGGGACCCAGTATGGCATCAGGGACTTGAAGGGCTCGGCTAGGCCTCCCCAGAAAAAGACCATGAGGCAGGTCTTCTCCGTAACCGACCGGCGAGCCGCTCCAACGAAGTCCCTGGCGTAATCCTCAATGCTCCGGTCTCCCTGGCGGACGCTGAGAAACCTCCCTTCTGGACCCATGTTTGCTGGCTGTATTCTGTCACGGCCCGGTACGAAACACCGAGGAGAAACAGGGTCTGGGTCCACATGCAGGTGAAAACTTATTTTTAATGAACAGAAAGGCCAACAAGGCAAAACAAAACAGATCTAGGAACGACAGATACGGATACATTGACAATACAGCCAGGCAGAGTGGTGAGTGAGAGGAGAAGATATAGTCTGTGACAATGGGGAACAGCTGAGGGTGAGTGTAATGAGTGAATGACTGAACAGGTGTATGGAGTTTGGGGAATTAGTGTAATGAGTGAACAGGTGTATGGGGTTTGGGGAATGGAGTCCGGGAGATGGTGCCCTCTGGAGGAGAGAGGGAGAACTGCAGGGCCCAGACTCATGACACATGCACATTTTCTTCGTAAACTGCAATGGTCGTGATATGACATCATGCACTGCAGTGTCTTTTTAAAAACTTACATTCACCACATAACAAATAATAATATATCTAAAATGTAAAAATATACAATCTACTCCACTTTCCTGCAGCGCTGCAGTTTTAAATTTATGTTCTTTTAATTCAGCTACGAGGTCATGCTGTGACGTATCGATCAGCTGTTGGTCACACGGTTTCACGTGATGCGAATTCGCATGCCAGAGTTCACCAAGTTTGAACTTTGGAACGCAGCGAAATGCAAAACTTTTTGCACAAGCTGCCATTTTCGGTCTGACACATTCATATGCATATGAATAGAAGTCAATGGAACAAACAAATTGTACAGTGTGACCGCCTTTTTACTTGTTTAAAAAAAAATTATGTTCTGTAGAATGAATGACATTCTGACATACTACATCTGCCATGTTGTCACTGACATGTGACCGCACAGTGTCAGTTGAGTTGCCATTCAGTAAAGTGATACTCATCTCCTCTCCTCTGGCTTCATGCAATAGAAAAGTGTCCATTGAATGCACAATGCAGAATCTTGGTGAAAGTTTCTTTTTACTTTTATGCAGGTATATTTAACCTATTGTTTTACTAGTATGAATTTGGAAATACTACTCTTTTGCCACATTGTCACATAGTATGGAAGTAAGCATATGCAGATCTAGTGTTTATTGTGTTCTTGATGTTTTTTCTTGAATGATGAATCCAGTTATGTTCCTTGTATTTGGTCACATGTACATTTGTTATTTTACAATTGGATCCTGCTATCCCTGGTTTCAGAGTTTGCCATACCTGACAATAATACAGTTAGCAGAATAAGACAATAAAGATGCAAAACCAAACAAAGGAAGATGTTAAGAAACAACCTATGAACTCACATAGACTCAAAAGCTGAAGCGAACAGTATGACAGACCAAGCCAAACTTTATGCTAAGTATCTATCATTTTGACAATAGTGGTCCTGACAGAACTATGATTTCACATCTTCAGAATCCATAGTCAATAACTATAATTTAAGAAGGACTGACTGTCATTTAAACTGTCAGACTGAAAATTATCTAAAATAATTTCAGTTAAAAACAAAGAAATCTGAGAAAAACAACTTAAGATTAAAATAAAGGAATCTTAACAGACTTGGAGGAGCTACTCATCTGGGAACAGGAAGCATGTGATTTTTTTTAAACATATCAATACAGCCTGAAATATGACAGTCATTCATCCCAATCCAAATTATATTCTTTTTCGACACATACAGCTACTATTTTTCCTGCTAATACTAAGCCAACAAATGTTAGTGGGTAGCGGTACTCTGCTGTCAGACACCAACAGTGTGGTACTAAATTAATATATCAGGACATAAAGTTACATTTTCTGTCTATGTACCAGTTAATAAAACACCTGCTGTCTAGTCTTCCACTTTTTCTTTATCTCATCTGCTCAATGCAAACCACCTGCATCCAGGTTGTTGTACTCGCAAAAGTGCCCCACAGTAAAGCACATAACAGATTCAGTCATAAATCAACTCTATAGGCCAGCTGGTCATAATGACAGGCCTTGGCTTCGGCAAGAGGGAGGACTAGGAAAGCACATTGGCTAAGTAATATTTTGATACTTTGCAGAACAGATGTTTTACTATTTTCCCTCCAAAACTGAACATTATTCCCACTTGTGCTAGCATAAAAACATCTCAAACCATAAATGTACACTTGACGGTCTTGATGGTGAAGAGCTGCCTGGAGAAGCCATTGAGAGCTTTTTCAGCCCTATCAAATGTTCTAAGTGAAAGTAAATGACAGAAAATGGCTGATAATCACACTGTTTGGTGGATCTCTCCATTCACATATGGCTCACGCACAACATAATAGCACAAGCGTGTCAAGATTCTAAGATGTTTAACCAAGACCCATGAACTACAAACTAACTGGGGTTGGAATAGCAACAAAACACAGTTGACAACCATTAAAGTTTCAAAAATAGGGCATAATACCTAATGGACACAGCTTTAGGCTTACCACATAGTAAATAGTAGTAAACAAGGCATAAATGTAGAAGGCAATGTCACGCTATGACAATAACATTCACCAAGTCTGTGAGACAAAGCAACTAAACAATAATTGCTCGGCCATTGCACAGAACTTCTCTTAATTGTCAGGTCATTATGAAGGAATGAATCTCTCCGGTCATGGCAACATAACATCGGGATGGTCAGAACAATGTTCTGCACAGTGACAGGACAATGTGTGTCATTAAAATTCGAACGTGGGCATATCTATTTATACTAATCATTTCCTAAACGGAGTTGGAAAATCCCTAATGTGATCATTAGAGGGGGTCATTTGCATTAAACTAAATGTAGCAGCCTATTGCAAGCCGTAGCTTGACATAAAAGAAGCAGTGGGCCTGTAATAATGTCAAGTCAAAACCTGCAGTCCAGCACGCATAAAGAAGTGATCATGCCACATTATCTCATAAATTACATCTTGCAGCATTCATCAGCCGCTCTGGGCCACCAGACCATCACACATATCTCATGGGTTGCTAATTAAAGTGACCTGTATTGTGCATGAGGTAATTACACAGTTCACCAATTCATTACTCTCTTTGGGTGAATGACCGCCTAATGTGAGGCTGTGAGGTTTAGACACCGGCAGCAGGGGAAATAGAGAATTTGGAATAATGTGTCTAGACCACGAGCTCAGAGCATCAATCTAATAGAGGCACAGAAAAGAGGTGGGCAGAGAGGAAGACCATTTGTCTAACCAAGTCAAAGGTTTAAATTGTTCCATTTTAACATTGTTATCCTCTGAGATCATCAGGGCAGATTCCCCTCAGCTCTTAAAGGGATAGTTCACCCAAAAATCCAGTTGTCTTTTACTCACCATCATGTCAAAAGATGATTTTTGAAAAAAATAAAAAAGTTTTCTTTTTTACTCCACAGGAAAAAAAAAAAATAGAATGTCATGCAGGTTTGTAATGACATGATGGTGAGTAAATGATGACAGAATTCAATTCATTTTTAGGGTTAAGTTTACTTTTACACTCTTAAATGTTATACTGACTAAACACCTACATGATGGACATAATTTTCTCTCTTCCTTCACTTAAATCACTGTACCATGTTTGCACCATCCAGAGGAACAAAATGTACAATTTGATCCCACACAGTTCATTAAATGCTTTAGATCACAATATCATATCCATTGAAGCCTTCCACATCTTTTCTGTTATGTGTAAATCTGAAGTTTAAAGAATTGCTTTTGTATTAATCTATTGTTTTGATATGGTCATATCATATAAGTATAAGGATATGTGCAGCATGTGGTTGTCATTGCCTTTGAAATCAAAATCTTTCTGTATATCTGAATTTGCATTATACATGATGTGTTACCAAACCAATGTCCTTTACATTACATATATGCACTACACACAAACTATTAATTCCACGCACTTTTGATAGAAACATATTACACATGCCCCCTCCCCCTCCCCCTCCAATTGCACAGATACATTTTTTTTTTACATATTTCCCAGCAGGACAAATTGCATTTGGACATCTCACCCTCGCTGCATCCTTACAGGTGGCTAAACTAAAACCCATCCAGCTCAAGAGCATAATGGCATGTGCTTTTAAAACTCTTTTACCTTATTTACCTTCTGTATTCACCATTTCAAGCTTCACACTCCAGTGGATGTGAGACTGATCAGACAGTCTAGATTAATACCTGTGAACACATGGTGGTAGGAAAATGTTGCACTTGGTATAAAAATGTTTCGTTCACTTGGGCTTGGTAAATATATTTGAAAGATGAGCCTGCGCATGAATTATACAGTCTCAATGCATGTCTTCATCGATGAGAGAACCACCTGTCTCCAAATGCCTGTGTCTTTTCACAACAGGGGAAACAATGACAAATGGTTTAGGGCATAGCTTTTAAAGCTGAGGAATCTATTATCATTTTGAGCTCAGGCAGGTGTGTGAGAGATTCAGATTCAGCTATAAAATGCAAAATAGCACCTTACTGTTGTCCTCCTCCAATTATACAATGATAATATTTTCTCTAAATCATATCACATGGATGCACCTGTCAGATGAAACAAAAACTAAAATTATGCACCGAGCTATCTGGATTAAAACTGCATATGCTTCAGAAGTCCCTAAAACCTTTAAAAAGTATATAAATGGTAAGTCCAAGCACTC
>NW_015544194.1:2508687-2511270 GCF_001515605.1 Sinocyclocheilus anshuiensis | reverse complement strand
ACAAGCCTGATGAGAATACAATGTGCCTTTACCAAGGCCGGACATGGGGTTTATGAGAAGCAGGGCTCTTAATCATGAGAGGTAATTCTTTAAGTCGAGGCTGCTTTTTCAAGGCATTCCAATTAATTACACCTCTCACTGCTTCCCTCAGCAAATAGGTCACCGATGCATGTTCAAGTACACACTTGCAACTTCAAACTCCCAAATTTGAGGAGCCTCTACAATTTGTATCTCCTACAGGCAAAACAAAATCATTCATAACAAGCAATAGTGAGGAAAAAAGTGCAAGCAAGTGAGAAAAATATGTAAATAATGTAAAACAGTACAGTGTTCTAATACTGCTGACGAACTTTGCAAAAGCCCTACCTCTGAAAAAGTGTTGTATAATTGGTTTCAACTAAATTAAGGGGAGGGGTGGATGTAATACGCTAACATTTATGGTAATAAGCTGTCAAAAATAATTGATTTCATTTTGAAAAGTAGTCTTCTTCATAGGGAGAGTGTTATCATTGGTGAGAGAGGACATATGGAGGCGTGGCAGTGTTGTGGCCCAGAAACACAGTGTCATGGCAGCGCTATTGATTAGACCAGTGAGGCGTGGTTGTCCAACAATCCCTATTCCTATCGGGTCGCAAGACCTGTGACATAACCTTAAAAAGACAGATGACAAAGATGATAATTAACATGTTTTTCTTTGCCCTAAAACTTAGAGTAAAAACTTGTGCACTCTTTGTAGCATTGCATAGTTCAACACAGTTCAAATGTAACCATACATATATACTGAATGTTTATGGAATTCTCCACAAGAAGAAACTGCAAAAAAGAAAAAAGACATATTGTATCAGTGGGCTCATGTTACCTGACAAACTTCAATCTTTTAGACAAGATATCTTCAACATTGTCTTTCAACTCCCTAGCTCCCGAGTTCATTAATCACTATATTGTGTACACAAATCTGGGCACTGGTAAGCACCCTGGCTCACTACACTTTGGGACAGTGATTACTTTATATTCTAGCGACATGACTACGTACAATGTCAGCGTACAACATACGAGAATGTTTCCACTGGTATTAATCAACAACAGACAGGACCTATATCACTTTGATATTATTTTATGCTGTTCAAACACATTGTTCTGTTCAACATTTCAGTTAAATATTAATTATGTTAACTAAATGTGTTCACTACGTGTCTTCTCAACCTGTGCTTATATGCTGACATATAATAGAAAAAAAAACAGTTTGTCTTTTCAAGTGTTTTAAAAAGAAAGGAAAGGAAAGGATGTGACGTGTGGCCATGTATGGTGTCCCATATGTAAGGGAAACAGGTCAATTTAGCTCATCGGCTCCTCATGTTTCAACTGTGTTTTTGACTAAATCTTAGATTGTCTGATACCCTACACACACTCGGAATTTTTGCACTGCATTTTACCCATCCAAGTGCACACACACTCAGTTGGTAGTGAACAAACACACACTCACACACCGTGAACACACACCTGGAGCAGTTTGTGTTCACACTGCCTTTTCAAATGTTTTATTGCATTTCATGAACTTTATTAAGTTGGTACTTCAGAAATGTGATGTAATTACTGGTAAGGGAGCATAGTGACCATCAGTGCTTCCTGGTTTTTGCGGTGCATTGTGGGTTTTTTCAGGAAGTGAACATTCTAGTGCACTGGATGGATTTTGCAATTTGAGACAGCTCTTAAAATGGCAGATTCCCTGAACTAGGGATCTGATTGAGACGAGGGTTGAATACATACATAAAGCTCTCAATTTTTCGAACCGTTATACAAATAAATGACTTATTGGTAGCTTTTTGCTAATCCCTGATTTAGACATAATATATTTTATAAATAACTATAAAGAGACTTTATGAATTTGCTTCATATTTCAATGGAAATTGCACTTATTACCATTAACATTTACATGAGGCAATATAAGTTTGAAACATTCAGCTTAAAGGGGTCATATGATGTTGCTAAATAGAACTTTATTTTGTGTATTTGGTGTAATGAAGTGTGTTTATGCGATTTTAAGGTTAAAAAAACATTATTTTCCACATACTGTTGTAAGGGAAAGGTCAATTTAGCTCAAAGGGAATCATTTAAGATTTTAAAGGGAATTTGGACAGAATCACTGTTTTACGGCTGCTCACTGAGATGGCCAGCGATTCATTGAACGAGCCGTATAACATCAAATCTGCAATGGATATTAATATCCAAAGTATAGTGAAAACACTATTTATTAGCACAGTAACAAGATCGGCAGTTTAAGACATTAACTTGTAAGCACAAAACACAAGATACTTCTCTTTTCAATATAAATAAGGCTTTATTGGATAAATCTAAGACATATAAACTAATCTAACACATAAACACATGCATTCACACAAGTTGCAGAAAGAAAGTGAGGAAATAATTAGTTTAAGAGGATGAAGATGTGAAATCCCAAGTTTACAGCAATATGTGCAATTGCATAGATCTGAACAACCATCAATCACTTAATTAACCCTCGCATTGAGTTCCTCAATGAGGTTAAAATTTATATTAAATGCACCAGTTCACTAGAATCTGAAG
>NW_015544194.1:2496822-2508127 GCF_001515605.1 Sinocyclocheilus anshuiensis | reverse complement strand
CCGCGTAAACATAAAACCATGTCTGCATTTGTGATCGGAGAAATGACAAGCAATAAGTGCTACTCTACACTGCTCAAAACTCGCGTTTGAATCATCAGTGGCAAATTCTTTAAATATGAAAACGTACTTACAGTCTGTGAGTCATTGTAGTCTACTCTCCCAGGATATGGAAACAGTCTTCCATATAATGCGCTGCACACATCTGAATATTTGGGTTGAACTGTTCTGGAACAGTGTTGTAAATACAACTTAACCACTGATTTCTAGTTGTGTCTTCTTTTGGAAGGCCAAACAAAGTATTTTCATTTTCACAATGAAACACACCACGTCACACACGGCGGGCTAGAGTGAGCGGCGGCGGACTTGAGTGAGGAACGGCCAGCGGGCTTGAGAACGGCGCGGCCGGTGGATTCAACGAAGGAGCGGCCGGTGGGCTTGCGGCAACCACATGTGACAACCAGGGCTGGACTCTGCTTCGTGCACGGTGAAAGCCGATCCGACGATCCACAGCGCGAAGTTGATGTATTTCCTCAGTGACCAGCACGGATCAGCTCTAGGCATGATGAAGCGGATATCGTCCTCTTTTGGAATGCCAAACAAAGTAGTTTCGCTTTCACAACAAAACACACAGCACCTTCACGACATGGCGGCCGCGGCAACAACAATACTACAGCGATAATAAAAGTTACGCCTTCTTTCTTTGCGTGAACATTTGGGTGGCGTTATGCAAATCTTCCCACATCATGACATAGACATGTGGGGGCGTGTTAGAATGAGCCATTTTAGGTAGGCGTGGTTGACTCTTAAACTTTTATAAAGAATATCTCTTTGGATTTGAAACTTTTTAGTATTTGCAACTTTACAGATCTTCTTTATGCACCAAGAGCTTGTAACACTCCAAAGAGAAAGGAAACATTTAAATCACATCATATGACCCCTTTAAGAACTAGCCTAACTGTGCAAGTAATTTAGTTAGTTCAAAGCTAAAGTTACCAAACCTGTAGTGGTAACTTGGCTGTGAGCTCTAAATAAAACTGGCCTCAAGCACCCCAACACACTAACATGATAAACAGCTAATGCTGGGTTTCTTAAAACTGCTGACAAAATGCCTGAAATCTGAGGTAAATCTGTGCTCATTCACATGAGTGATAAGCAAGCACATAGTGAAAATGATCAAAGATGCAAACTGAGAGAAGTGCCGGTATGCTGCCAATGCCCGAGAAATAATTAGCAGGCCGCAATTTTGGAGGAATTCCAGTCTCATGCCAGAACTGTGCTCATACGTGAGCTTATGTAATTTTCTGCATCACTTCTCACACATGTTTTGTAAAAAAAATAAATAAATGAATAAAAGATTTAGTTGTCTGAGATACTTTCACTTCTAGTGAAATACTATGTAATGTGTGACTCCCAGCTATCGATTCATCAAGTGTTGTGCAAACCACAGCAAATTCATGATACTCAAAACAGCTGTGTACTGTAAAAGGAATAGCGATCCGATGACTTTGAAAATCATGCTGTGTGTTGGCATCAAAAATTGAAAACTACAGTACTGTACAAAAAGTGCAGTACAGTACAAAATTCTTGTGAGACCAGTTCTGCAGCTTTTTTCTTATAATGATGATGATGATGATGATGATGATGATACACAGGCAGAAAAAGCTAGTGCAATCCAATCAGTGTAGAATGAGTACCGAGAGCCGTCCATTGTGTCTTCAGCTTTAAGAGGATGCTCTTCAGCATTAAAGATAGTCATCAAAACCAATATTCCACCATCTGCTATTCTCAGTCTTTTAAAAATATGCATTAAAGCTGCTCTGCAAAACAAACAATCAGATGCACATGCATTCCCTGAATATATGTGTAGCAAATTAGCTCAAAAGGGAAATATTTATGATTAATTATAACTGGTTATAATCAATAATAAATATTTAGATTAGATTTTAGGATTAACTGTAGCAGAATCAATATTACAATTATTTGATCTGTCCGTCCACCGAGCAGACAATATAATCATTTATCAATTCTAGGAAAGATTATTTTCCTGGCCAAGGAAGAATAGTTTTCCTACTGTATGCAGTACTAGCAGTAATTTAGCATGTAGCAAGAATCAACATTCAGTGACTCAGCACACAGAGACAATCAATTGTGAATATAAGGGATTCAATACATGAAACTATAGCTAACACAACTAAACTAAGCAAAACACATATATACAGAATGAAGGAAAGTAAGGGAGAGAGAGAGAAGAGCAAAATAATGGCAGTATTTCACATGAATTAACCACAACCTAATGAGAATCATCAAAGAATCAAAAATCACCTTAAAAGGGGCTCAAGCTTAAACACGCATCTAAATAGTTGTAAACAGTTACTTGCATTGGCTTTGTTGCTGAACAAGAGTCCTGATGCGGTAGACACAGAGGTTCTTGATGAGTTATTTAGGAGTGAGCTGGAGGTTTTCCTCCGGTTCTTCTGAAGATAGGAAAGTCCACAGCGAATCGACAAAGTTACTTGAAGAAAACAAACTGCTGGAAAATCAAACTCGAGGAGAGTTTTGAGGAGTCTTGGAGAGTGTCCGTCTCAAAGGGTTTGAGAAAAGTTTGGTTTGTATTAGAGATTTTTTATAGTTCTACCAGTCACACCCATCTTTGGCAGATTGACCAATGTAGAGGTGTGAATTTTGAGCGGGAGAGGTTCCTTTGTCTCACACAACACCTTATTTGCATGGTTTATGGTGGTCTGGAGGATTTGTCCAATATTAAGTCAAAGTATGGTAAAAAGAGCATGGTGCAAATTATGGTGATATAATATACACCATTAATCCAGGAATCGGAAGACTGTCATTTTGATACCTTACATGCCAGGGTTTGGAAAACATTAAGGCAGTGATACATTCATATGTCTAGATCCAAGTAATTGGAGCTTCACTACAGTACTACAGAGTTATAACTAAGCTACTATAACCTAGGAACATGCATACAACACAGGAATACACTATATACATTTTGGAACAGTTTGATTGTGAATAAAGTCAAAGTCAATGTCCTTTCCTATGTGTATTGTGGCTTTTGAGTATGTCTGGGCCATGGTTAGTGGCTCCTCGTGGGGATGGGGGAATCATTCCTTCCCCCCTGGAATTTATTTGAAACTCAATGAGAAAGCTGACCACTGTCCCTGCTAGCATTAGAGAAGATAGCAGAGGTGATAACTCTCTTTGAACCAGAGGTGGACGTTAGACATGCATCTATAATTGCATCTGTAATTTAGTTATAACAAGGGAGCAGGGAAAGTTTACAATGCCTAAAACCTGATCGAACATCTTGATTGCATTCAAACGCTACATATGTATAAAGAAGTATATACACATTTTTAATAAGAGCTTTTGTGGGTTGACTGATTATTTTTTTGTTTTACATTTCATAGATATATTTGCAATTACATGACTAACAAATTTCCATTTAATATATCCATGGCTGTGCCAAATTGAGATCTATATTTATGGATTTGGATTAACTGCCTCGTCTTTTTCATTATCTAAATGGACAGATCAAAATTTATCACAAAGCAGACTTTTTATGGTGAAAGTTTCAGTCAATAAACAGTTAATTGAAATCATACTCCGTAAAAGCTTAGCAGACAGCCATCTTAATAAGACAATGAAAGTTAATAACCCTTCGGATATAATTTTTTCCCCTTTGCTTGTCACATTCAGCTAGACAGAAATATGAAAATTCATAATTCTTGAGAGGAGGAACCAGTCGCTCTCAAAGTTTACAAGCACATGTGCCACTACTGCAATGTTTCCGCATAATTGAGCCAGGATAAAGCATACCGTGCATTATGAAATATGAGCAAAATGGAAAGAATGCTCGCGTGATGAATTCTAGAGTCAAGGTGAACAGCACAATTAAGATTCATCCTTAATTAGCCACAATCAATCGCTGTTATAAAAATCATCATGGTGACATTTAAAACACACAAAAAGAAGCGACCCTGGAAGCTGTTGTCCTTGACAACAATGTGAAATGAATCACCATCCCTGTGTCCTCACAACCGGCATCATTGCTCAGCTTAAAGACACCTGTCCTCTCTAGTCAGAGTGCTCTTCAGTCACTCTCCATACAGCCCTGCTGAAAGAATGACAGGAGGTGAGAGAGTGTGAGGGTGGGACGCCAGCGAAGCTTAATCTCATTCCTTGCCCCAGGGTCATACACGTTATCACTGGGTGACAATTTAATGGGCCCTCATTATAAAAACAGCAGTGTAGCAATTAATGGAAATCTGATGGATTAACTCAACCCATCGTGCTCGTTGCAGCTGCAGGTTAGGAATTTGTGACACGTTGATTGTTCACACCTCACAAACCTCAAAACTTTGTACTTCTCTCCTCACGCTAATCCTGCCTCTCTCTGCTGTTACTTAGAGCAAGCTTTCAAACTGGCATTTAAATCTAAAATATTTTCCATTCGCCGTATTTTATAATGTCACTATTTATTTTTGTTTTCTAAAGGGTGGTACAAAATTCTATTGACAACAGCAACAGTTTAAAGGAGAAAAAAAATCTGCATATAGCTTTGTGTAATAAATAAATAAATAACATGTTTATGTAATTAATGTTTTGTTGCAATGAAATGTTTAATGTAAAAATGTATTAATTAATAAATTATTTTTTTAGATTTTTAAAATTTTTTTTAATTTATCTGAAAAAAATGTTTGATCAAAAATACAGTAAAAAGATTAATGTTGTAAAATATAATTGCAATGTAATATGTTTTCTATTTTAATATATTTTAAATGCAATTTATTCCTGTTAAATTAATTAATGTATTTCCCTAAAAAAAAAACATTATAATATGCTGATTATCAAGAAACATTCTGTATTATCATTGGTAAAAA
This sequence comes from Sinocyclocheilus anshuiensis, assembly GCF_001515605.1. Lineage (NCBI taxonomy): Eukaryota > Metazoa > Chordata > Actinopteri > Cypriniformes > Cyprinidae > Sinocyclocheilus > Sinocyclocheilus anshuiensis. The sequence continues at coordinate 2,503,229 of NW_015544194.1, read as the reverse complement.
AAAAATTAAAAAAAATTGTACTGCTTAAAATATTTATGAAAACTGTTATAGTTTTTTCAGGAGTCCTTGAAGAACAAAATTTAAAAGAACAGCATTTATTTAAAAAATATATATTTTTTTATATTATAATATTATAATGATATTTTTGCAACTATGTAAAAGTCTTTAATGTTGCTTTTGATCAATTGTATGCATCCTTGCTGAATAGAAGTATTCATTTCCTAAAATAATAATAAACAAAATAATCTCTGACCCCACACTTTTGAACTGTAGTGTACGCTGTCAACTTAGTTGAGTTAATTAATTTAATACATCGTCATAAGTATATGGGGTCCTTGGTGTCAAAAAGTGTGAAAACTCCTAACTTAGACAAATAAACAACTGAAAACACACACACACACGCACACACATACACTGTAATCTCAAGCAGTAAATTCTAGTGCATTTTTTCCCTCCTAAAATTTTACACTGCCAATAAATGCCGCCAATTTTCATGATCACTTGTCAAATTTTTCAAATCTTTTATCTGCTTGCTTATAATTGGGAATGTCTAAATGGATTTGTGGATGGAAATTGGTGCATTAGACAAAGCAGCTGTTCAGCACATAAACTATTTTACAGCCAACACACAAACAAAAGCGCATAATTGAAGTGTGTCTGTGGCATTTGCAGATGCAATCGGACAGATGATGAATGATTTTACTATTTGCATTACAATCAAGGTTTTACTGTTTCCTCTGCTTAGATTAGGTATGAGCCATAACACTGTGAAGCATGCTGACCTGGTGACCTTAATTGGCTGAGGAGAATAAAGTGGGCAGATTTGTTCCGCTTGTATTGATTAGATGGTGGTGCTGTGAACAGCACCAGGACGCCACTCACTGGTGCATGGATGGAGGTGACCTTGTCACTCTATAATTTAAAAAATGAATGCAAAATAATAAGTGCTCTCCAAGATGGCCAGTCAGTGATTAAATTCTTTAGAGAGCGACTCAAATTCATTTGTTCCTCTGACAGTGAAAGGGAGAGCAGCCCCATTATTCATTTAGCCAATTAGGCCATGTTGAAAGCAATATCCCCCACATTAAAAGAACCCGTCCCCTGCTGTGCTCATAGTAGACAAAAAGTAATCCTTTCAAACTCCTGGTTGCACCAGAGAAATACGAAAGGCTATATCCGAAGGTTGACCTACTAGAAGCTGCTGCACGAGGCCTCTAATTGCAATTAGAGCGGCCCATTAATGGCTAATACCATGAATCTTAACTGTCTTGTTGTGATTATGTGAAAAGGGTGCTCTGTTCCTTTTCAGTCAAACGTTTTTTCTACTATGTTTTTTTTATAGCATACATGGTTTAAAGACCTTTAAATATTGCAGAATATCTGTCTTTCTGACACATCCATTATTGTCACTCATGAATTCAGGCACTCTCAGCCGTTGTAGAGTGGCAGCACTTTGAGAACAGTGCTCCTGGCAATGGTGAGCTTGGGGTTGTTTTTTATAAGGTTCTCTTAAGTTTCCTCTCCTGGCTGTCTATCGGGCATGACAATAGAACACAGAGGACCTTCTACATCAGCCAAAATTGAATATACAAACGTAATACAAAAATTGAGTATACTGTGTGGGATACAGTGTCCAATGATGTGCTCAATTTGACCTTCCATTTCCATTGTGACTAATGAAATGTATGCAACATCAAAGGGCTGCACAATTAATAAAAAAATAAATAAATCTTAATATGACTTAGAACAATTATTAAATTGCAAAGATTGTGATTTATATAAATAAATGCATGAACTGTGAAGCATGGTGCTATGTTCTTTTACATGCACGCAGCACATGATCTAGCTTGGTTTACAATAAATGCTACTCCGCATGAACTCATCTCTCCATCTACATCTTGAGTGGCTTATAACGTCCATTTGGGAATGCAACATCCATTTTCCATCTTCCCATACTTGTTTATGAGAAGTGCTTTCAAAACCAGCTGTTGTTAACAAAAGAGAAGCTTAAGGTCTCCCTGTGGTTTTCCGCCAAAGTAAAAGCTCTGTGGTTTAACATTTAAAAGTGACGAAATAGTATATGATTTTGATTTTGCTATATTTAATGATTTTTGGCCAAATTGTGCAGCCCTACAAAGACGGAAGGGAAGGGAAGGGAAGGGAAGGGAAGGGAAAGGAAAGGCCATATGATAGCTTTGAATGAGGGGGGAAAATCGATGTTATTAAATATCAATGTAAAGTCTCCTACTAGATGGCAATCTTCAGCATAATAAATTGTAAAAAAAAAAAAAAAGTTGAGATGACCTTGGCACAATGTTTGCCCTGATCGAGCTTTATCACACATGGCAAGTATTTTCCACTTGGACTGGAAGCTATGTACAATTACAAAAAAATGTCTTACAACTTACGATTTTCACCCAGTGGATGATAAAACTGGTAGGAAAAAAAATACACAGTGTGACTGCTGAGGAACGGAAACTTGTGCAGAAGTGGTGTGTGTGTGTGTATGTGTGTGAGTAGAGAATCAGAAAAAAGGTCCTTTGAGAATGGACGAGTTTTCTGTTCACAGATCCCCAGTTTGAGATAACTACGCATGAGGCAGGCAGGAGTGTTTGCGGATGCTTCCAGTTTTGGCAGTCAGTTTAAAAATTGCAGAAAGACTAAAGACCAGTCTGACATTGACATACTGTTCCAGCAGGGCACTCTATTACAGGGCTGTTTATGCCTGAGAGTCCATCTAACTGGTGCATGTGTGTCAGGAGCAGACAAATATTATGCAATTATTATTTATAACAATAAAAATGATCATAATGAAAATGAAAGAAATGACGCATTACATTCAAACAACCTGATTCTATCATTAAAAAGCTTTGCTAAAGGAATGCAGCACATAGGCTTGGTGTCATCTCTGTACTGTTTTTAGAAATGCATAAATATATTAATGGATTTGGCCTTTCCTGTTTTTGCTGCCTTCACAGCCCTGCATTTCAAGTTGAATCTCAATTCATGATTGTGACATTACTCACTAACACATGTTTAGACCCCTGCCTCCACAACAACAGTCATTTGGACTTAAAAACACAATGCTAATCTTCATCTGCCTTCCTGTTGCATTAGAGATATTACTTAATGTGTCATTGTAGTAGACTTTTAATGCTGAAAAACACTTTATAATCTGTCAGAATCTAATAAATTAACTATTATATGTTCCTTGAAAAAAAAAACTAAAGAAAACAAAGAATCCAGTCCTCATTTAAATTCCATCATGACATTAAAAGGAAGCTCTATGACATCCCTCCATTTTTTTTCTGTTTTACGTTCTACGCATTGTGACAGAATAATTATTAGGAACATATCTGTCATGTAATTTAAACTGTTTTGTTAAAAAAAAATCATGATATATGAACACATTTAACAGTTTGAGCTAGCTGATAAAGTGTAAAACAAGCATTCACCTCCATTTATGTGATTTATCTAGTACTAACATTAGGTTTGTCATTTTGTTTCCCACTGATGAATGCTTTTTAATAAAACATGATAGCTTTCCTGAGCAATGACTTGATATTAGAATCAGACTACAAATAAATATGCAGAGGAAGCTTTGTACATTTAATAAATACAGATACAAAGTCAGTTCTCTTCATTTTACAACTTTTTATTTGTAAGTAGAACTGAAGGTATATGGGAGCAAAACTGCTCACAGTATACAGAAAAGCAGGCAAATCTCCAGCCACACTATTACAAAATAATATTAACTTTGGCAAGTCCACTTTCTCTCCAAAAATACATGGACAGCTGTTTGGAAAATCGGCTTTACACAGCAAGACATTGCATTTATCCTTCAACCTGATGTTACTCTGAACCCCCAGCATGATTGGCGGAGCAATTTAAAAGAGGTCAAATGGTTTCACAAGCTACTAACCATGTCTCTAAATGAAGAAACTGTTAAATACGGGCCACGAATTAGACATATTTCAAATGAATTAATAAACAGGAGGCAGAGCATGACAGGGAGTGCAGTGGGATGGGCAAATATGTGTCAGCAAAGAGGAAGCAGAGCAAGACAGTAGAACCACATCACAAGGTGCAGGCCGAGATACTGACAGGAGAAGAGGGCGGTAAGGAGGAGAGAACGGAGACATGACAGATGGCTTAATTACAAGCCTATTTAAGCAGGGCACTACGCCTAAACAAACAGAGCTGCAGTCCCAAGAGAGAGGGAGGGAGAGAGAAGAGAATGAGCAAAATACAGAAAGCTAAGATTAACTTTGATTACGCATGAACCTACACCTTCAGTAGCTTCCACAAGTAGAGTAAATCTATTATTTATTAATTACAGAGCCTATCGCTAATCGCACTCTCTCAAGTCCTCATAGGAAGTTCATATTTAAGTTGAGAGGTCATAATAATGGTTCCTTATTGTTCCTTGTCCTCTTAAATATTTTGTCCTCTTAAATGTTTTTCTTATTGTGGTAGTTTTTACCCCGGTGCCAAACCCAACCAAAATACCACTACAAAGTCACTTATATGTATGTACAATATGGCGATGTAACTATTCGGCGCCTCTCTCCAGGTTTCTGCTGATTACTATCATTCATTAAGCCTGATGTGAGACACCTGTGTTTAGCCCTATATAAGTGGGTTATGTCATGCTTTATTGTTCAGTCTTGAGCCTATGTTACCAGTTTCCTGCTGAAAGTTAAGTCTGTATTGTTGAAGTGCTTTGACTCTAGTTTCTGCTTTGCTTTTCTCTGTTTTTTTAAGTTCTGCTTCTTTTGTTTTTGTTGCACTTTTCCAGTAAAGATTGCCTTTTGCTGGAGATCAATGACTCCCTGTTTTTTGCTACCTCTGCTCTTGGATTCTTTAATTGGGGAGTTAGCTCAATCAGTAAACTCAGTAACTTTGAACATGAGAGACCTGGGTTTGATCCCCATCTAGAATAACCCCGTTATAGCATGTTGTTATTCAATTTATGAAGGTGCTCTAAGTAAATCTTATATATTTTATTGTAACTGAACATCACTACTATTGTGGACATGCCACTTAGCTAATGATATTGTAAATTACAAAAATAATTATTTTGTTAATTTCAACAAAATTACTGTCATCATTGCAGCAGCTGTGTGTTCTCAATGGCATGCCTCCACTTTGGAACTCTGGGCTCAAAGAAAATCCAGTTTCCCACTCATAATTACAACTTTATGATGGCATCCATGTGTGTCCAACTCGTAAATATGATCTTTCCAAAATGACTTGTATGCATCATCACTGCTGCTGCCATCAAAAGCTCCATAATAGGCGCATACCTAGGACTGCACAAGCACATTGGCAGAACCAACCTGAAATTATAATTTTTTTTAACATTACTTGAACTTAAACAACATTTATAGCACAGTTAATATCAGACTTTGTTGTTGATTTGCTATATATATATATATATATATATATATATATATATATATATATATATATATGAATGAATGAATGAATATAGGCATATATATAGTGGTTTGTGTATTGCTGTACACCCAAAGCGCTTTACAATCATATGGGGGGGTCTTTCCTCAACCACCACCAGTGTGCAGCATCACCATGGATGATGGAGATATATATATATATATATATAATTTTTTTTTTTTTTTATTGAAGTTTTGGAAACTAGTTTTTAAGATTTATACATTTCCCCATTTAAGTGAACAAGAGTTGGTCTTGCATGCCCAAAATAGCTGCGTTGTCAATACGGTCACTGAGTGAACACTTTCCTTGAAAGGGTCTTAAGCCATGTAAGGATACCCTACTTTAGTTATTCTTGATGCAACATTAGCAGCCAATGTTTTATTTTTTATTTTTTATTTTTTTTATGGAGATCATGTATTCAAAATTGACAAATGACAAAAATCATGATGTATCATGCTTGATTCCATTAATCATCATCTCATTGATGCTTAGATTCCTGCATAATTATTTCACTATAACTTATGGAGCCAGATCAGCCTCAAAAATAATACATTTATAAAACAAAATTCATAAATGCACTGCACAATTTACATTTACAAAATCCGATTCGTAAATTCGAAACACAATTCATAAATACACAAGTAAAAACATAAATATTTCCCCAAATGCTCACACAAATGCATCTTACCTAAATAAATTTAAAATGTTTACACAAATATGTATATATCAAGTTCTTGAATTAATTTCCATCACACAATTATGAATGATGTTACATGTATTTATGGATCGCTGAATCTGCATTTGCAAATCATCACACATGTGTGGACTGCTTTGAATTTGTGTGTGGTATATTTGAGACCTTCCTGGCAGGTTAAGATTCATAAATATATTTTTTTGGAGGATGCTCCGTTCAGCCAATCGTGGTGAGCTTTTAATCCACCAATCAAAAC
>NW_015544194.1:2495910-2496759 GCF_001515605.1 Sinocyclocheilus anshuiensis | reverse complement strand
TATCAGATTCGCAATAACTTTTGATCAGGCATTAAAAACAGCTATCACCACCTAAGGGAGATTTCGAACACACACAAGCGAAGAGATTTAGCATGGAGGATGAAAACCACACTCAACGAGTGAGTAAAGTCGTTTTTTTTATCTGATGGCATTTTCTTATGATTATAGCTGGTCGCAATGGTAACTTTAGAACCCACTGACTACAAATCGTATTTAAAATTATGCAATAGTTTAGCATCGAAATCGTTGTTTTACTGATTGTTTATCGCCCATTCATCCTGTGATTACTAAAGTGTTTCTACAAACACCAGTTATAATATAAGAAAGCTGGCGTAGACTAACAACTTTGTAACACTGCACACTTAATTAACTAAAACAACCTTTAGTCAAAAGAAAATGCCATCAGATAAAAAAAACGACTTTACTCACTCGTTGAGTCTGGTTTTCATCCTCCATGCTGAAATCTCTCCGCTGTGTGTGTGTTCGAAATCTCCCTTAGGTGGTGGTAGCTGTTTTTAATGTCTGATCAAAAGGTACTGCAAACCTGATACTACTACTACTAACAACAACAACAGAACACATTACATAACTGTTGTTATTAAATGAAATATCTGGACATTTAACACTTATTTGATAACATTACAGATTGATCTGAATAAACAGGGTATGTGCAACTTTGGTGTATAAGACAGCAGGCTAACCGGGTAGCTGTATTTTGTGCGAACGATATAAATCATAATGTGATTTTGTAGAAATTGTAATCAGGTGCTAAAAAAAAAAAAAAGTATCAATTAAAATGTCTGTACATCAAGGACCCGATCATAGAAACAATGCACAGTACAAGCGCAG
>NW_015544194.1:2474976-2492917 GCF_001515605.1 Sinocyclocheilus anshuiensis | reverse complement strand
ACACACAAGCGAAGAGATTTAGCATGGAGGATGAAAACCACACTCAACGAGTGAGTAAAGTCGTTTTTTTATCTGATGGCATTTTCAATTTGTAGAAATCGTAATCAGGTGCTAAAAAAAAAGAGTACCCATTAAAATGTCTTTACATCAAGGACCCGATCATAGAAACAATGCACAGTACAAGCGCAGCGTTGAGCTTCTTGAGTCTGTTCAGTAAGGAGCGTTTTGATTGTTGGATTAAAAGCTCACCACGATTGGCTGAACGGAACATCCTCCAAAAAAAGATATTTATGAATCTTAACCTGCCAGGAAGGTCTCAAAAATACCACACACAAATTCAAAGCAGTCCACGCATGTGTGATGATTTGCAAATGCAGATTCAACGATCCATAAATACATGTAACATCATTCATAAATGTGTGATGGAAATTAATTCAAGAACTTGATATATACATATTTGTGTAAACATTTTAAATTTATTTAGGTAAGATGCTTTTGTGTGAGCATTTGGGGAAATATTTATGCTTTTACTTCTGTATTTATGAATTGTGTTTTGAATGTACGAATCGGATTTTGTAAATGTAAATTGTGCAGTGCATTTATGAATTTTGTTTTATAAATGTATTCTTTTTGAGGCCGATCTGGCTCCATATAACTGCACACTTTTATTGTAGTGTCACTTATTGTACATCAGTAAAGTTCGGAATTGCAGATTCTAAAAGATGCATTTGAAACAAGCCAAGGTAATATTGAACTAAAATGTTTCCAATAAACCCCACCAAACAGGCTGAAAACATGCAAGAACACTTACAGTGATAATGGTGCATATTCTTCATCATATCCACTGAACAATGACTATATTATTAACCGAACATCCTGTGCACAGATTTTCAGAGACCCAGGTGCACAATAACACTGAGAGCAGAACCAGATCAGGAAAAAAAAGAATATATCCCCAGGCAAACTAATTGCAACACCATCACACCTTTCTATATTACACGGGCCCTTTTGCACTGTCCCCTCGGTTCAGACCAATAAGCAGCACGCTGAGCCCAAGGGCCAGACAGGCTTTGGCAGGACAATGAATTGCTGACAGTTTCCTGCCCCTCTGAGCTGCCCCTCTGCCATCACATTAGAGGAGACACATCATTTCATCAACCCACCGGTGGCCCCTTTACCTCACGCTTTCAACTCCTAAACATTTAAACAGAACCAGCCTCATCTACATCTGGCCTCTGATCCCCAGCACCAACCTGCCCGCTGAAGAAGAATCACAATGTCTACTGGAGAGCTCATTGAACATGCTGAGATTCTAGAATCGTTCTTTTGCTTCATCTTTGATCTTTGACCCTTCTTCAGCAGGTGTGCGCTCAGAAATCTGAAATGGAGGTGTGTTAAGTACACTGGCTAACATTCTCATTTTAACCCATCATCAGCACTGATGGCCCAAGCAGTGGAGGACAGGAGAGGAAAGAGATGTCTGTTGAAAAAGCGAGATTCAGAGAGTGCCAAATCTCACATTGATCTCTTCTTCAGGGCACATTACTTTCAGCTCGCCAGAGGCTGATCTGCTGAGCCAGGACTGTTTAGACTCAATGGCCACAAAAGCACCCAAAGAGCTCTGTCAGCTGCCTCCTATCTTTTCCTTAGAGATACAGAACGCTGAGAGCTGCCACGGCATCACCGCACTCAAATTCTTGCAGCAATCACTGCATTGTGTTTGATATTCAGATTCGTCTTTAGATCTCTCCTCCTCTTTTCCTCCAAAGACAAAGACACATCCTCAAACATATAGTGTACACTTAAGGGAGCCCTGTAGAATAAAGCACTCCTACAGAACACAACTTATCGATTGATGTCTGTTGGCAAGAGATGAGGGAATGCATGTTACTACAGGGCACTGCAAGGACTGTCACCAGATTTAGTCTTAAATCTAAACTTCATGTTAGAGCAGTTTATCACAGTATTTTTTTTCTTCTGTCAGTTTAAAACAAGTATTTGCATTGAATTGTTGCATTTGCTACTTTACAAACCTGTTAACACAAATATGACTGCTGATACATCACTAGTTTTAGTATAGATTCTGTTCCACGATAGCTCTGTGAAAATGATCCTAAATGTGAAATGTACAAAACACACTCATGTCTGTCACAGGCCACTATCATGGATGTTTTTATGAGATGTTCAGATTATATTCAGAAGCATGTTTGGCATCGCTTATCATTCTACATGGTATTAAATGACAAAACTTCACACTCTACAGCCACTGGCATTTATTCACAATAAATAAAGATGTTCTTATAAAGACCAAGCACTCGTGTTCTCTTCACACTTTGCTTTTGTTTTTGTGCTCAAGTATGTACAGTATGAGTGTATGCACATGCACATTATGTATCCGCAATAACATCAACCCACACTCCTTCTGCGTAATCAAACCCAAGTAATGCTGAGACTAAATGGCCATAACACATTTCTCAACTACTTACTCCAAAGCGGCAAGCTGTGAAATTCCCCCATTTAGCTGCCCTAAACAAAAGGTCATTGCCATCTGCAGTCTGTGCTAGTGATGAAAGCCATTTACTGAGCTGCTGATAAACACTTTTGATTAGTTCTTGGATGCAAAAAGAAGAGAGATAGTGAAAACAGAAAAAGAGCTCAGAATAAAAACCCATTCACTCCATTTTAGGAACAGAGCTTTAAAAGCGGTACATTCGATAATGCATTTGTACACGCTTAACACGTTTTTTTTTTTTTTTCAATATCATCGCGGACTACTTATACTGATAAATAATTTTAAAATATGAAGCTCTCTTCACTTTTTTTCATTGTTTTTAAAAGGCAAAAATGACCAAATAAAATTGAATGAAAATTTTTAGAAAAGCTTGGTATTGCTGAAACCGCTCTGTCATATCACATAATAAAAAATATGTATATGAAAAAAAATATATATATTTATATACTGTATATATATATATCTTTTTTTTTTTTTTTCCAACTCATATTGTCCTCCTATTTATAAAAATACCTGCTTAATATGCACCAGATTTCAAAAGCACAGAAAATACACACACAAAAAAAAAAACAGCATGGGAGCAGAGGCCTCCAACTGTTAGGTTGAAATACCCTCATCCGAGGAACCATCACAATTAACTTTGACGTCCGTTTGATGCAAAACACTTTGAGATCATTTGGAAAGGAATAAAAACATTTATTTTAACACTGAATATAGCAAAGCCTTATCGATGCAGTTCAGTGGCAGTCCAATGTCTCTGTATGATAAACGAATAAGCATTTGACAAAATTGCATTAATTTTATATTTGCAATGTGGAACGCTTCAGCAAATGTAAACCACAGAAATAAACTGTCGTTTTTCCAGATTTGATGGAAATGGCACTGTATTTAATGTGACACGCTTCTGAGCATGAACCCTGTGAGAGCATGATGAGCAAATAATGCTTGATTAGCTGGTGCACTGACAGACTCAAAACAAAGACTTTTTACTAAACAAATATACACAACTGCCTCATGCATTACTCACACAGATTGGCTGTGTTTTCTTCTGCATAATTGGCAGGATATAAGGAGCAATGGTATCGCAAAGGCTTGAATGTCTTACAATTTTTACTTGACTACAAAATGGATGAAAAGAATATGTACAGACGTACATTGACATAAGAATTCAAGCTACACCTATGAATCGAGACTATTACAGAGATTTGGAGGGTGGGCTCTTTTATCTTGAGACAGTAAGCAACCACCCACAACACCCTGGCAACCACTTAATAACGTCCTACACTATAAAAAATATATATATTTGTGTGTATATATATAATATGTATTTTTTTATAGAAAAAGAATGTAAAATTGCTACAATAAAAACATGTTAATTAGTTACCTTAATATATTCAGTGAAAACTTGCAAAACCATTTAACATCACATAATGTAATTTTACTCCGTAACATTGTGAAATTTATGGTTTTGGAAGTAAGAATGAATTAGCTTATATACTGTAATTAATAATTACCTGAAAGTCAAATATAAAAAACACACTCTTTCGCAAGCCACAATCTTCAATGTGTGTTCTGGATATTAGTTCAGAAACAAATTGCTGTAGCAACACTTATTATTCTATATGGTGTTAAAGGGATAGTTCTGTCATTAATTGCTCACCCTCATGTAGTTCATCTTCAGAACACGAATTAGGATATTTTTGATTAAATCCGAGAGCTTTCTGAAACATCATTAAAATAGTCCATGTGACATCAGTTGTTCAATCATAATGTTATGAAGCTACGAGAATACTTTTTGTGTGCAAAGAGAACTGATGACAGAATTGTCATTTTTGGGTGAATGATCCCTTTAAATGACAAAACTTCCCACTTTACCGCAACTAGCATTTATGTCAACTTGAATTATTTAAGATCACAGTTAAAAAAAAAAAAAATCTAGTTTTTATGCTCAAGTGTGCATGAACCCTTCGTCCTGTGGCTTTTTCTATTTTACCACTTTATTATAAAAGCAGGTAGTTCAAGCAGTTTGGTGGGCTAAATCAACATTATCATTATCACTAAATGAAATAAAAGTTGTAATATACAGGAACCAATATGCCATCCTGTAATACTGGAGATATTGTTGCAGTATTTTTTTGTTTAGTAGCCTACCCACCCAGAACAGCATTATGGCCAACACGTTCTGTAGCTGTATCTGCCTGTTATGCCTTGTGTTTTATTGACAAATGGTCAGTGGTGGATAAAGTACTTGAAAGCCATACTTAAGTAAAAGTACAGATATCTTACAAGAAAATGACTTTGGTAGAAGTTGATCTCACCGTTTAGTTAATATATTACTTGAGTAAAAAAGTCTTAAAGTATGTGATATTTATTGTACTTAAGTTTTTTAAATATTAAACGTAAATGTATGTATAATTCACAGCATACACAGCTTGAGTAGCAAGACTGCGTTCAGTTTAAACTCTTTCTTCCATATTGTATCTATAGGTAAGAAGAAGCACTTCATCCGGTACTTATAGTGTCTTTCATTCCAACCACAGAAAACATTTCTGGAATCTGCATCTGAAATGGCATTTACAGTTTAATGTATCTCAGAGGGGACATGGATGCATTTAACCTGCAGTTACAGATGCATAAATAATGATTTTAAACATAAAATGTTGAATACTGAGATTTGAAATTATTTAAAACCTGAAAAAATAGTCGAAATGTGAAATTAAAACCGCCAGTAGGTGGCAGCAATTGACTGTTAATAAATGAGTCATTGAGATTTAACCGATTCATTCAAATGGCTGATTCTTTCAGGAACAAGGCATTTGACTGTGTTAATTAGTGAATCACTGAATCATTTATTCAAGCGATTCGTTGAAAAAGCTGATTCATTCAATAAGTAAACACCGGCCATCGCTCAGAGATGCAAAACAATGCTGTGATCTTTGTTTGCAACTATTTTTCGTTGGCAAAATTGAGCAAAAACAGGTAATATTATGTCTAAAATGTAAGTCACTTAATGCTAACTTTATTAAACTTGTATAAAATGATTATTTCATTTGTTATCATGCTGATAACTGCTGGTAGGTATGTGCTCACCTGTGTAGGGCCCTATGGAATCTGTTTTATTTTTTCCCAAATTCCGTTTTATGTTTTTTTCCAAATTCCCTTTCAATTTTTCTGCTTTTTCTGTTTTAATTTTTCTGGACTCATTTTTAATGGTTAAATTAAATTGTATTAATCAATAAGCACGTCTAATTAATTGAAATCATGAAATTTATACAATTTGACATCAATTTATTAAAAGTTAAAAAAACAACATGCTTAGGGCCCTATGAAATGTTTTATTTTTTCTCGCCATATGTTTTATTAAATTCTCTGTCTTAGCATGTCTAATCATTTGAATGCATAAAAACAACTTAATTTATTCAAATGTATTCTTAAAATAGCCTTATGAATTTTTTTGTGTTGTGTATTAACATTTTTCTGGTTATCAAATGAAGGCATAATCAGAGCCGATCCTCCCTATACGCAAAATACACAAGTTGTGTAGGACCCCCAAAACACCAGGGGGGCCCCCTTGCTCTCAAATATTATTTAATTTTAGTTTCATTTTTTTAATTTGGCCAGCGGTTATGAAAACATGAATGATCATTTCTTTGAATGCGGTGTGCTGTCGCCCGTTCTACGTAAAAATCAATCAAATCATGTAATTTGAATGTCGTACAGTCTTGCTCGAGGCTAAAAAAACTAGTTGAAAGTTTACTGAGCCGCGGAAGAGACACCGTTTCTCAAGCGCTTTCCGCGAGCGTGATTCGAGATGGAGTGAAACACGGACAAATGTTTAATTTGTTCATAACCACTCATACCCCAAAATTTATGTTGACGGGTTGCCGTGAATACCTTTAAATTTCTGTGTGATAAGAGGCTATTTTTACTCAAATTAAACTGTAAAATGCTAATGAAGGGACTCTCAGAGCAGTTTTGGAGATGTTGTTCATGTATTTATGTCCTCATTTAGAGAGACGGTGTCCTGACATTTTATCCTACCCGTCAGATTGTCCTACCAGGGTTTTACTTTTTCTCATGCCGAACAACAATATTTAATGTATCTGTATTACTGTAAGAGTAGGTTAGGGTTGGGGTAGGTGTAGACTTTAATAAAACACAATCTAATAGGTAGAAACAATTATTTATTGTTGGGTTCCTCTAGCTGTATCCCTTCTAGCTACAACCGCGAATATAAAACATAATTACTGAATTTGCATTACTGTAAGGGTAGGTTTTGGGTTGTGGTAGGTGTAGACGTTAATAAACCATAATTTTACAGGTAGTGTACTACCCACTGTTTTAATGGGAGGTAGCAAAATCTGACAGGGTAGCACAAATTGACAGAACAACGGCAGACGCTGAAAACACAGCGAGCATTACGCGAGCTTCAGTATGTGTGTAGTAAACAAAACCGCGTGTCTGCGACAATCATTTACACAGACACGCAGAACATACATAACATTTTTAAATAGTCTTTTTGCGGCTTAATATATACAGATACTAGTCCACATGTCTGTCTCTCTCTCTCTCTCTCTCTCTCTCTCTCTCTCTCTCTCTCTCTCTCTGTGTGTGTGTGTGTGAGCATGATATACGCAGGACCATTTAGAGACAGAAAATGACACGCAGTCGTGTAAATAAGATAAATAGCATAAGGCTATTTAGTTTGTTTAATAAAACAACAAGGTATAAACCTGTTCTTTAGGAAGGGTAACCTTAAATGACTTATGTTGTAATCTGGCACTATATAGAAATTAAATAAAATTAACATGACCTTTTCGGGGGGGGTGGCGCCCCCCTAATATAATGGCAGGGGAAACACTGCTTTGTGTGATATAGATTAAGTTAAGTCTAAATTGTAAGTCACTTAATGCTAACTTTATTAAGCTTGTATAAAATTATTATTACATTTGTTATGCTGATATCTGGGGGGAAAAAACGGCTCTCTTTGTGTGATATAGATAAAGTTAACTATATTAAATTATATAAATATAAAAAGCATACAGAAACATTTTTGCCGTCTAACATTTAGAATGCCTTGAATTTTGAGTTTTAATAGAATAATAAATCACGTGCCTGCACTCTCTGGGTGTGTTTTTGTGATATACTCGATAATGTCAGATCGCACATCATTATTTATTAATTAATAAAACATAATTAATTCCCAGTGCCTTTTGCGTCGGCATACTGACGCCAAGGGTTTCTTATTTAAAGCAATGAAGGACGCTGCACGTTGAAATATGATGCTAAAGGGGTACCCTGAGTGTCAAAAAGTGACGCCAAAGGGTCCTGACCAAGCCTCAATATGTGACAAGTTGGGAGTGAGAATGTGTTGTTATGACAGCAAGGCTTACAAACTGTGAAAGTTAATTTTTATGTACTGCCACTGATTAATGTAGTAGTTAATTTAACGCTTATGTATTGTCTTTGAACTTTGTTTTCAAGATCTTAATCCAAATGCTCAATGCTCAAATGTTGTTGTTAATAATGTATCCCTGAACACCATTTAAAAATATCTTCTTAACCCTACACGTGGAAACAATCATTTAAGGGCTTGTAGATGCATTTATATGTAGAGCTGCACTAGCTGACGATTAAAGAGAAAAAAGGGCAGGGAATAAACAGACTGTGCTGTCCAAGCCTGCTCCTCATCAGTCTCTCGCATTCCAGCGAGATCACGTGAGCATCAGAGTTGAGCCCCAGCAGTGACACTATCTTCCTGTAGGCAGAAACCAATTTCTGTTCAGAACTCAGCAACCCCAGATGCAATTTGATGATGGGAAGATTTATTCGAGCGGGCACGACCAAATACTTTCCATCTCTCAAATTACAAGTTTGACATTTGAGAGATTTACTAACACAGTGTGTTCTCTCACTTTTCTCCTCCTGTTTTTATCAGACACTTTTTTTGACATGCTTAATGGATGCCGCCAGCAGTTCCCAACAAGGTGGAAAAAACAGCTCTAACACCCTAACCTCTTGCCGTCCTGTTCGCCCTCTGAAGATGTGCATTCAAAAATTTCATGTGTGAAAACATCTCCAAAGGAGATCGCTGAGAATGCATAAGCTGACAATATGAAAAAAAAAGAGAAGTCAGAGGCCTTGGGTTCTCATATTTGCTGAAAATGGGGCTGGATAGTGGTTTAACCCTTTTTTGAAAAATGCATTGAAACTTGCATGCCAAAGGCCCTTTTTCTACTTTTGATGTATGATAAATGGATTCCACTAAGAAATGTTTGTCTATTTTCACATTACATCCCAACCTTTCTACAACACTCTCATCTCATCATCTTCGCTGCCACTTGTGTAAAAGACAGTCGGAAAGTGTGGTGGAAAGAAAGCTTCCCTAATTCAGATATGCAAAGGGTGAAACGCAGTTTGCCCTGACCTCTCTATGTTCTGCGTCTGACCCTTGTGACTACAATTGTAAGGGAATGGTACTGGCAGCCCAGTGATTTTCTGTGCTTGTCGTCACACTGTAATTTATCTTTGCCCAGTGCAGAGGAGGGCGTCATTACCCAGAGTTCTCAGACGACCACCAGCATTGACCAGAACTTTTTTCTTTATCATTGCAGACAGCCTTTTTCTAAAGGGAGAAATGCACAATGAACTTTCAAAGGGTAGATATATACAGAACAAATGTACTGATGCTAGCATAATGGTCATCAACAGCAGCTTAAAAGAGATGTTGTTGCTTATGTATTTTTATTTTGATATTTTCTGAAATTGGAAATAACTAATGAACTGAGGAACAAAGAACAGAGCAGAGCAGAGCATGACTTGCTTTAATACTCTTTGGCCTACAGCAGTATCTATAACATCTTGCCATTTTAATGGGTTTTGCAGTCTAAGTGATTATTGCTTTCTCTTTTTATTTTGTGTATTCTAGCAATTTACAAGCCCAGATGTGTGAGGAATTACCTGAAGTGCATAAAATGCAAAGTCTGCTTATCCCGGTATAATGTTTAATTGAACGTGATTTCATTTTTCATTCCACCAAATGGAAAGTACAATAACACTAGCTTGGCTCTATCAAATTGCTTAATGACCTCTGCTTTTGTATCCTGTATAACCGTGGAAATGACTTATGACTGCATAATTGCTTTTTTTTTTTCACAAAGGACATTTAGTGGGAAAAAAAGACAAAAAGAGGTTCATGGTCATATTCAAACAAGGGGCACTCTCTATTTATTATTTTACATATGCCATTTAATCACCTTGAAATTTTGCTTACTGATATAAGATGTCATTGCATTTGTTGTAAAATAGATCAATTACTCTACACTAAAAATACACTTAAAATACACTGAGAATTACACTATAAATTTAAGTGAGAAAACACTGTATTAAAGTTAGTGTTAAGCACCTCTCAACAGTGACAAAAAACAGAAGCTAGTATAATCATTTTTTTGGAAACATTAAGTTTATTTTTTTGTGAATTTAGTGTCTCTTTACTTGACTCTGTTACTCTGTATTGTAAATAGTTACTTTTTAGCTAGTTTTCAGTATAATATAGCATCAGACAGCTCACACAAAAAGTTTCTGTCATTTCTCAAATCATCAGAAAGTTTTTAGATTGGAATTAATATCACACAGTCCATCTTATAAGCAATGGTGACCAAAATCAGACATTTAAAACTGATGGCATTTCTACAACATTTAGGACTCACGCCTACTGACTTTATTAATAAAACCAGTCTGTTCACAAACTGTCTAATGCATATTGCACACAGAACTGGCAGGCACCAAAAAAAAAAAATCAAAAGTATTTAGCAATTGAAATTAACCAACTAGTCATGGTTCTGGTTCTGAGAGTAGCCTACCCTACATAATCACAAAAATAATCTCAGTATAACCACATTACCACTGTCCTCTTTCAGCACACCCAGTAATAGTTAGCAAAAATATAAACATTAATAACCACAACATTTATCAATACAATAAAAACTGCAATAATGTACAGTATATACGCTGGAATACGCTGGATATTCAATATAAACATATGAAACAAATAATGAGCAAAACAGTGTGCAAAAAAACTATTTTTTATTAGCTGTTCTAATTAGCACATTCAATCGCATCTTTACGAGCTTACTAAACACAAATTATTCAACATAGGGTGTTTGATATAATAGACTGGATTCATACACGCACTACAAAACAAAAATTATTATTGAATGCAACTTGGGCGCATGGAAGACACGCACGTGAACTTGGATTGTTTACCTTACATAATAGAATGCGCAACTTTCACACCCTTTTTCACACGAAACGTGAAGAAAAGCGAATAGAGGGTATAATAACATGGGTGAGAATGGGAAACACAGGATTAAATACAACATTACATCTAATAGGGAAACATCCAACTGGCTTATGTGATCATAAAGTGAGATTAAATATTAAATAACAAGTAGGTTATTTGTATTATTAAATTGTTGCAGATTAAAATTCAGAGTCTGTATTTATCTGTTTTTATTTATTTGCTGAATGTTTGATGAAAATGTATTTATTTTTTGAGTGAGTGAGTGAGTGAAACGAGTAAAGTTCCATTTGCTTCTGAACTACCAATGGTTTGCAAAATGGTGGCATGAGGTGAAGTAATTTGAGATCTTTGGGGTTCAAGTGAGACTATTTGAAACTGAGTTCAACAGTTCATAAAGCAGCTGGTTTTAAATGCCTTGTATATAAGTTTTGCTCTTGTCTGACAGACAGCAAATAAATGCTAACCCTAGTGACTGGCTGTAAAATCTCAAGGTTGTGTTATTCAATCTTTGTGTTTGACCGTGGAAACTGAAACTGTTTTCAGGTTGATTCAATCAGCCAGGGAGTAACAAGAAACTCAATTTGCTGCGTTGCTATTAAACTGCTGACGTGAGACAGGGGAATTGTCCTATCTGCTTTTACAGAATGAGATGTTTAACGGTGGGTAGAAGTTCTCCTCCAACTTTTTCCAGTAAACATGACTGAGCAAAACAAATGATAGAGTATAAAAGCCATATGGGTGTTGTGGAGAATACATTTCAATTCTTTCTCTCTCTTTTGAAATAGAAGTAGCCTACACACGCATTCTCTCAGAAAATAGTGTGTACTGTGTAGTATAAAACAAATAATGTAATTTTGTAACTAATTATAACACAATGGCTTTTTTGACTATGACTACCAGCAGTGCAATGCCACAGTCAAACCAAGACCATAACACTTTAAACAAAAGTGTGAAATATATTACATCTTAAGCTACTGTAAGTGCTGAGTGACAGGAGTCCCACAGAGCTTCATTGTCCTGACTGTAAATGGAGCTGGAAAATGACAGTGTGAACACTTTTTCAATGTCCAGGGAGCTTCAGCCTAGACTTGAACCCCTTTGAGTTCACGCTGGGCATGAGCCAGCAGAGATTACAGCTGTTATTAGCCTCCTCTTTTATCTCATCAGGAGCATGGCAGGGGGGCCTTCATTTCTTAGTGCTCAGGCTGTGGCTCCTGTTTAAGGTGAACAATATTGTTAAATGTGTTAACCTCACTAGCTCTGTTCCAAAACCCAGCAAGCTGTTTGCTATCTACTCCCCATATAAGCATCTTCATTAAAAACCAGATACAGAATTTAAAAAATGGCTACATGTAAAATCACAAACAAAGCATAAACATATAGCGCACAAGCATCTGGGGTAATCTATTTTATTTTTTTTTTAGAAATTATGAGCTTTTTATTGCCTTTTCTGCTAAATATACATGCAATACTGCATTCGAATTTTGCCAAAAATTCCCAATAGACAACACAGTCACCTAACTTTGCATCATTATCTAATTTAACTGTCTTTCTATGAATGCTGATCTTTATTGTTGTCAAATGTTGCCACATGAATAATGGGAAAAAAATATTAATTATTGTGTATTTATTACGATACATGTTTGTTTATTTATCACGGTCCCTCTGTAGTGTTTAACTTATTCTACAGTAAAGCCCTATCGGGTCACATAGCAAGCTGAAGTGACAGGGAGCCAAAGCTGCCAATAATACAAATCAGACCAGCAATAAAGTTTGTTTTTTTTCTTAACTCAGGTTTACTATGTACTGAAGGAATTACCATATTCTGCAGAAACCTCAATATCCAACAGAGTTTAATCTCACATGATTCTTTTAACAATGGCTTTGCAGAATTTCCAATTCCCCTGCTCTCACATCTTACTTCTGATGGAATCCTGCAGGTGCATCTGGGATTTCTGCTGCAGTATTCCATCAAATCCAAAGGATTTCTTTGGGACACTTGTAGTATTTCTCTGAACAGTATCAATTTCAAGCAGGCTTTATGCTGGACCTTTTTACTCTCTTTTCTCTCTTTTTTTTTAAATAAAGGACTGCAGTTGTATGCATGTGACATAAAGGGAATAATGTATAAGCATGAAATACAATATTCTCTAATCAACTAGACCTAATTTAGTTGCCTTGGTCTCATATTACATTGTGGGGCTTTGTATTATTATTCCATATTTTCCAATTCTAAGTCTAAGTTGTACTTTAAGAGACTGCTCTATTTACTAGTGATGATAAATGAGTAAATTCCACATATTAACTAACAGTTACAACTCTTTATTGGCTTTATAAAGCGAATGGTGTAGTCGTCAACATTCAAATTTCAGCTTCTTCAGCAGGAGTTATTCTTTTTAAGTGTCAAAATCCAAGAAAAGTTTCATGGGCACATCAATGTGTTGATCTTTTTACTTCTTTTTACTTCTGTACAGTATGTCTTAAAACAATTGTTGAACTTTATTTCTGAATTTAGAGAGTCCCTATATTGATTAGATGCATTTATAAACAGAAGACCATAGTCAATTCAGGGTCACTTTCCTCCTCCTTTTACATCTTCAAACAGTCTGAACGGAAAATTAATGACAGAAGAAAACACTCTTGGCTAATAAAAGGATGTGCTTTGCCTGGTGAAACTCTTATCTAAATATGATTAACTTCACTCCACTGCTGTGGCTGGCAATGAATGTCAGCCCACTGATTAAAGGGGACACACATAAAACAGCTCTGCTACCTGGTAGGAAGTAGGCAGAGGCTGTTTTTCTCTTTTCTTTTTCATCTGTACGGTGGACGAGCTCTTCATTACTTCCCAGACCATGAAGACAGAGTTCTCACCTTTTAACAAGCCCCTGTAAATGTCAAGCTTCAATTTGAGAGGAATACTCTTCAGACAGGGGTGATTCTGCAAGGCACTCACCAAATCAGACTGCAAATCATTCTTTTAATGCTCTCCGTTTCAAATGTGAGGAAGAAAAAGCATAAGAGCATTTCAAATTATAAAGAAGCCATCCATTGGCAGAAACCCCATCGGTTGACCCTTCGCTGTGACTGTTCTTAAAAGAGAACATTGATCCAGAGGAAGCATGTCATGCACTGCTACGGTGAGACGCTGGAGATGTGGGATGATTGAAACCACAGACGCAAGGTATGTGTCACGCTGCTTAATATCACAGCCCAGACAGCTTTCCAGAGGGGATTAAAATGACTTTCAAACTCAGGTGTGCTTTTAGATTCTATTGGAACAGAGGGACTTGGGTAATGCAGATCAAATACAGGTGCAATTTTCTGCCATTTAAATTTTCTAAAGAGATCTGTTTGTTTGTTTGTTTTTACAAATCTTTGTATTTTAACGTAAGAGTAACAGTTCATACCGACTTTAATAGAAATACCCTATTTGCTCAAATATAAATAGAGTCATGTGAGTTCACATCATTTAAACCATTTTGTCAAAAGTACTATTGGTTTGTTTAGGTGTAAAGCATTCAAGGATCATTAAACTGCACCCTTTAAATAGTCAATGACACAAAATTCAAAACATGTAAATAAACAATTAATTGACAGAAAAAAATGATGTACCTGTAGTATCAATGCCATCAGGTCTGTCATTATCAGCATATAGTTCAACGATTCAGTGTTTTCTCGAAACCATAGTTTAAATTAACTTTTCTAAACAGCATCACAGACTTTCGTGTTTGGAACCACAGCTCACAAACTGTAGGTAGAAACATATCTTGTTATTGGCGCTGTTTCTGAAGAATGCACATGTATTTAAGAAGAAACACACGATAAGTCAAACATCAAATATAGCATAATGACACGGAACAAAAATTGTGATCGGGTGCTATGTCCGTTGCAGCACCATTCTCCAAAGACGTCATCGTACTAATCAACGGGTTACAGAACGTTGTTGTACTGGAAACACACCCCTGTTACATAGATTGATGTTAAGATGCAACAGGGACCAAGAGCAGTCAAGAAAAAGCAGAGACGCTAAACTTTCCCTTTGCTGCAAACTTCTACTGATAACCCTGCTCTCCAGTCAAAATGAGTTGTTATCCTGTCACTCCATAAGTGTATGAGAACAAAATGAAAATAGTGTATATAGGACTCCTTAGACCCTTATATGTCTGCTTAGCTTTCCCACATGCATCAAATCTGTAACTCTGTTCGTTGTTTACTAGATCTACAACATACAATGAGTTTTGCTTTGCCATTTTTTTTAAACCTGTCTATATACTTTATTATTGTGTGTGTGTGAGACATCCATAGGTCTTCAACTTTCATTGTAAAAATGTTTTGATGGTTCTGGAGAAATCAATACCAAATGTTCAACCTCACGTTCTGAATCCCACCAGGAAGCACAAGAGCTCCAGAATGGAATACTAGCATGCTGTGTACTACATACTGTGCAAAACATACTTTACACTGCTTGCTATTTTAAAATAATATGTAAAACAGTAGGCATTCTGCAAAGATGAACTGTTCAAAGTGATGTATACTACATTGTTGACACCTCTGCATTGCATATAATGTTTTTTTTCCATTTTTAATATCAATATGTTTAAGCTTTTGTTTAAAAACGGATCATTTTA
This sequence comes from Sinocyclocheilus anshuiensis, assembly GCF_001515605.1. Classification (NCBI taxonomy): domain Eukaryota; kingdom Metazoa; phylum Chordata; class Actinopteri; order Cypriniformes; family Cyprinidae; genus Sinocyclocheilus; species Sinocyclocheilus anshuiensis. The sequence goes on along the minus strand of NW_015544194.1, from coordinate 2,477,472 downwards.
GCTTCATGCAAAAGCTAATTCAACATTAAGTTGCGTAATATTGAGTAATTTATATTTTGAAGCAATTTTCGTAAATACTTTTTTTTTTCTCTGCCAATGAAACAAAGCCAAAACAGAACCATTTCAAAACCAAGCAAAACACAGTTGTTGTGGTGTTGTTCCTGAATGATTTTGTGTTTTTAAATAAATTGGTTGAGTAAATGATTCAATGACAGAGTCACTGTAAAATTCTCACCATTAAAGGGGTCAAATGATGCTTTTTTAAAGATCATTATTTTGTGTATTTGGTGTAACAGAATATGTTGAAATGCTTTAATGTTCAAAAAACACATTATTTCTGTTCTGCTGTAAGTGATCTTAAAGATTCCTAAATGCATCTACTTTCGGAAGGCCAAATAATGTGCTTTTGCTTTAGCCTAGAAACACACAGCTTCTCCCTGACATGACTGCTTCAACACTAACTGCGGTTACTGAAACCACGCCTTCTTTCTTTGCGTGCACATTTGGGCGCATTATGCAAATATTCCCAAATAGTGAGGTAGATATGTGGGGGCGTGTTAGAACGAGCCGTTTTAGGGGGGTGTGGCAGAGTCTTAACTTTGATAAAGAATATCTCTTTGGTTTTGAGACTTTAGTCTTTGCAACTTCAGGGATCTTATCTATTCACGAACAGCTTGTAACACTCCAAAGAGAAAGGAAAACTTGAAATCGCATCATATGACCCATTTAACACACAGACTGACAGTTTATCTGGATAAATGACAAGAATGATTAGCCAACATACTGATATTAATCAGTTTCTCAGTATGCACTGACATCAGTTTTCAAATGACAAGATTGTTGAATTGCTGCTTTCTCAAGCCAAACCTACAAAAAGTATAAAGTGTACAAAATGGCATTCCAATTTAAAGTGTGTACCGTATGCTGTATTTTAGCTGTAGGAAAGAGAAAAATAATTCATCAATGGATTCAGTTCAGATCGGAGGGTTTAGGAGGAATGTATGGAGCTGTGCATCATCATTGTGAAGTCAGTCAATATGCTGGGCAAGTGCTCCTCTACTCAATTTCTGCAACACTTTTGCCACATCATGTTATGAATAATACATAGCTGCATATTTGGGCTCAGAAGAAAATCCAGAAAAGTAAATCTGCAGGGAGAGGCACTATCGTTTTTTCAGTTGCAACACTTTATCATTGCACTGCTGACTGAGCGTACTGCAAAAATTTGTATTACAAATGTGTAAACAAATGAGGTGGCAAAAATTTAATTATCACAATAAAGTACCTTTTTATCATGATCAAAATTAATACTTAAAGAAAAATTTGTAACAGTCATGCAAAATAAACAATTTATTGGCCACCAAACTACTTTTCAAAACCATTAGCTATTAAATTGTGCACTTGAGTTAGTGCCTGCCTGTTATATTGATAGAGAAGGTAGGAAAAGAAACTGCCAATTTGTTGAGAAACAAAATGTAACATTAGATAACAGGTCTATGGCAGCTTTTATCTAGTTTAGTAAGTCCTGTATTAGCAGATCTGCACTAAAAGAAAATTATAATAAAAAGGTCAAAAGGTTTTCAGTCCCTATAAATAGAACATCAATCAGTATTTGCAATGTCTACATTTGCTGTGCACAGAGCATTAGACAGCAATACACTTACTTCAGTTGCTGTTTTATTCTGATGAGAGTAGTTGAGCTCTTTAACCTGAAAGCACTGCATATTACAATATACATACTGTACAGACCAACGGCATCAAGCATAGGAATTTGTATTGTGCACTGTCAGGCATCCGAGGTCCTGGATAATCTTTTTTAGTTAAAATTAAATAATTTGCATTTCACAATAATGAATATTTATTTATTTATTTAGATTATATATATATATATATATATATATATATATATATATATGAGTGTTCCTTTTGCAATACTGTATTGTTCTGACCTCAAAACACTTTTACCACAGTGCACTAAACTAATTTATTGAGATATTGCATCACAGCTCTATAAGTATCACTAAGTCACTAAGACCAAATCTGAACTATCCTAAAATGGCTGTTGCCGGCATGGTAATACAGTACATCAGGCAGGACATCTATATGCTCACCTAACGTTCATCGACCTCAAATATGGCTTATCATCTGAACTATGTATGTAGCAACTTTACATGGCAGCTCAATCTAATGTTAGCCTAGAAAAAAGTGTGCAGTTCACGTGTTTGTGCGGAGAGTGAAAGCTGAACAGTGGCGCGCTTGGGCTACTGCATGACAGATGGAGGCGCCAGTGCGATCATTTGCTCTTAAAATACTTCGTCATTTTTGGTCATACAGATAAGAGTAATGCATCTTTTGTATGTGTAAAGACTCTACGTTTATTCGTGTGCACTCAGAATAACAACGAAACGTTGCGCTTTTGTCAAATAATTAAAGCAAACAGGATGCGCTTTCTGCCGTCTCGGTCTGTGAACTTGAGCGCGTCACTTCGAAACTCCG
>NW_015544194.1:2419794-2474573 GCF_001515605.1 Sinocyclocheilus anshuiensis | reverse complement strand
AGACTTCTGTCTATTCCTTAGTAAAAGTTTGTCTCAGCAGCTTTGTGAATAGGTTTTAAGAGAAAACTCTTTGCCCAAAATTTTTACTGCTATTTAGGAGAACTCTTAGTGGTAAGATAAAATGTTTTGTGAATACGGGCCCAGGTGTAGTAAACTTGCTTGTTAACTGACCTGGGGCACGAGTCCCATAAAACACAAATCACGATGAAAGTATTGTAGAAGCAAGTTAAAAAATGGCAAGATTGCTTCAGCAAATGTATTTTTATCTCATTTTTAGGTTTTAAGTTTTGGGGTTTAGTGTAGGTGGTACATTATTTATTGATTTATTTATTTATTTATTCAAACATTTTAGGGCAACTCACAAGGCATTTCATTTCTGAACTGCTGCAAAACATAACACCAAACATAAAAATCATTGCCAGATTCACACTCATCTGTTTTGGATAAAACTGTACATGTTTTAGCATTACTCACTTGCAAAAAGCACCTAATATCATTTTGCAGAAATGTTGCCACTGGTACCAATGACCTGGGGTTGGTAAGAAGTTTTTGTAGTGGATAATACATTTTGAAAATGTATACCCTTACTTATTCCTAGAACTACACAAAGACCAGTAAATTATTATTTTTCTTTTTGGGTGGACTATCCCTTTAAATAATGTCGACTATGGCTACAAAGTACAGCACATTTTGTGCTTGCTTGCATAAGAAGCTCATTAAAAAGCCTTTATTTCTTGAAAGACCCATGCCATTATACTTTTTAAAAGAACAAAACACCTATTTTTTTTTTTTTAAATGAACAACTAGCAGCAGGAACAGGTAGGTTCTTAATGTTTCAAAGCCCTTGATCTCATTATTCAAAAGGTTAATTCCTGTCTCACCCACATACTGCAGTCACACTCTTAAGCAGTCCCTTGTTTCTTTGGCTGCCTCAGTATCCACTGAGCTGTTGTTTACAGAAGAGATTATATTTTGTCTTTTTTCTCTGTGTTTATCTCGCCGTCTCCCTGTTTGTCTTTTTAGGCATGGATGTGACTATGAATTACCTTGAGGAGCAACAGGGAGAAATAAGCAGCCATTTTTATGTTATGACATGAGATGTGAGCATTATGTGCGCTCTAGAAGCACTGGCATCACTCCAAACCCTCACACTCCCCAAACACACGCAAAACAAACTCCCGTGAGGATAGTTTCTATGCTGAGACAAAGTGAAATACTGGCTCACAGGCAGCACAGCTGCACTGCAGCCGCATGTATATGACATGGTAATAAAACGTAGGTGTCTTGTGAGTGCAGATACTATAACTGGCGTGCATAATTTGTAGAATGGTTTTAATTTATCCATGTTAGGATTAATGGGATGAAAAGAATGACACTACTGGAGTTCTAAATCACACACCATATGGTTTGTCGGGCTCAAAAGTCTCTCTTAGGCATTCTGTTATCATATTCAAAATCAAGATTGACTGTCTGGTTAGGACGGTAATTGCTACAAGCTAACGCAGTTCTTACCAGATAACCTTTTATCCCAGTGAAAGGAATGTTTTTTTCTGTAGATGATTTCTAGAGAGGCATCACACCCAGGTGACATCTATGTTAAGTATACATGGAAGGAAGTATTGTTTAGACTGTTTTGCATCAAATGTGGCTATTGAGTGCAATTTTGATTTTAAAGGCCAGATATATATATATATATATATATATATATGATGTGATGTGAAAGACCTTCTTGTACAGTCTGCTTCTCCATAGTTCAGCATTGTTTAGCTGCAGTGGCTCTCAGAGAGCAGGGTGCTAATACCTCATGTCAAAGGAGCCCGCCTCCTCCTATACTTTTCCCACCTCCACGCCTCGACACAGATGTGATTACAGCCTTTTGTGATCCTCGTGTCTATAACATTCAGTTATTCGCCTCCCCCTGGAGACAGTAGTTGTGTGATTCAGCAGAGCATCCTCTGAACTCCAGCCTACATCACCTAATGACATTTTAATGACTATATGCGTCTTTGTATCTCTTCGTAAATGTAGAGAAAAGCATATAGCATCACATGTCATCCCACTCAGATCCACAATGTTGAATTTTTACATCGAGTGTGCCACACATAGTTTGCTATTAAACAATACACACATCTCATACTTGGCTGTGTTCTTGTGGAAGAGGTCTGCTAAAAATAAGTGTTCTTCAAGACCTGGCTGTTATAAGAAGTGTGAGAAGCTAAAAGTAAAGTCCACGAGAGAAGCAATATGTGGAGGGCTCTGCAGGGGAATTTTCCAGTGTCAGCGAAGCAGACATCTCTGGAGTATGCTTTCGCTGTCACCTTTCGGGTCAATGGCCTAGGGCAAATTAACATGGACAGAAAAGCTCTGAGAAAGCTCATTGATTTTCAGGTGATGTTTCAGGACACTGATCCAGGCAGAGTGGGCTGCATTCTGTGTCCCTGCAGACTGTGAGGAGTGTGAAGACAAGCGTACTAGTTGCTGAAGCTTTTAAAAATGACCGTATGTAACAGTTAGTTCCGGTCCTCTGGTTGATAGGAATAGTATAATTTCTGATTTTATGTTACTGTTTATTTCACTGTTTGTAATATTCTGCTTGTCTATGTTTGTTCTTTAAATTGGCAGGAATTTTTCAGCAAGTCTTCCTGCAGGTTATACTTTTACACCAGTAGGTGGTGATGAGTGAGAAGTTTTAAGGGAGTCCCTGAATCAATTCAACTGATTCATTAAAAAATGCTGATGCATTTCGGAAGAAACAAATGACTGTGGCTGCATCAGAAATCATATATTTCCCTACTACATAGTAGGCAAAAAACAGTATGTAAAAATAGTACAGTATATGTCCAAATTCACACTATTAATAATGCAGTAGTCTGCAAAGTACCTGGAAAACCTACTATTTTCAGTGAGATTCTGAAGTGCACATCTAAATGACACTTTAGCATGTGGCCACAGGAGAGGTTTTGTGAAGTGCAGTGAAGCGACAAAACTTACTAACTGGTAGGTCACACGACAATGACATGGAAAATGTCCAAATGTTATAATGTCTGGATCGTCATACTATACTATGTAATATGAAAAATACAAGACAAGAAATGCAATACAATGAAAAGGGCCGCAGATATGGGCAACTGGGGATTGGCAGCTTCATCACGACAATGCGCACGCCCATGCTTCACGTGTTGTGCAGAGTTTTTTGGCGAAACATCAAATCACCCAGGTGACTCAGTCCCTATTTTTCCTATGGCTGGATACTTCACGGACAGCACTTGAATAGAACATAATTTCTATTTATTCAGAAAAAGTACCTGCTCAGAGATTATGTGATTTAGGATGCACCCGGTGACTTTACGAATCACTGAATCATCAACTTAACCATTTTGTTCAGATAAACTGATTCATTCAGGAATAAACATACAACTGTTTCTTTTAGATGAATTCTGGTGTGATTTTGTTTGTTTGGCAAAATAGACAACTGGTAATACTATATCTAAAACACAAGTCACTCAATATTAATTTATTGTTTATTGAAATATTTGAAAAGCAGTGTCATATAATTGTGCTGTAGGTTTGAATGTCAACACAACGTCACATATGCTTGTGATATTGGTTAAATTTAGAATTATTTAATGATGTCCTTAAATTTCTCATGGATGAGCTGCTTGCATTGTTGAATGCTTTGAACCCCTTTACCCACTGTGCACTATATGAGAAAGTTTATTTCACATGAATTATTTTCACAGTCGCAGCAACTGAGATTGAAATTGAATGTTGTATATGCATATGTCCACATGCATATGTGACTCTTGAGAAAAAGAGCGGGCTCCCACAGAAGCACTTAAGTTTCATCCTCTTCAACATCAAGGCGACGGCAGCGCTGCTTGCACCCCCACTGTGTTTATGTGTCCATTAGGAATATGTAGTGAGTGACCAAACCCTTCTTCATTAACCTGTGGACGTATTTTTTTAATAAACATATGTTGTGAACAAAAGCAAAGTCCCAGAGCATAATTTATTTAAAAACACTGAGTTCAGTACAAACAAGGAGAGTACCTTGTTTTTTCCTTCCACTTGACACACTGAATGCATCTATAGACAAATTGGCTGGGTCACTTTTAGCTGATTCATATGACTGATTCATCATATATTGTGCTTTATGCTTAATTATATATAATTATATATTTATACTTAATTGCCATAGCTGCAAAGGACAGAGGAGGCACAAACATTGGACACATTTTCTTATTACATAATATTTTGTGTCCTCTAACAGTAAGCCATGTCCTTTTGCAGTTTGGCTTTCATGATGCTATTTGCCGGAATGATAGTCTGTCCTCCTGCACAAGATGAAATTATCTGCGGGACACTGGCAAAAAGAAAAATGTGAAAAATCACCTCATTTTCCCTGTAATAGACATGCCCCATACCATAAAAGTATCTCTCATGGAGAACAAAACGTATTACATTTGATTCTCTGAGCGCTGATCTGGGAATATTTGCATTATGGAGATGAGTGCAGCAAGCCAGGTTTCCTCGATTGAACTCAGATCAGACTTAGGACTGTGGACATTAAAACTGAGACCTAGGACATGAGGACAAAGGAGTAAGAGTGTAATCTTCAGATTGAATGCTCTTCTATTTCCTTAATGGATTTGCAAGCGACTTTGAAAATTACATTTGTTGTTGGTCCAGAGTATGTTTGACTAGTTTTCTGTATGTGTAATATCCTGTGGATTATAAGCAAATCCTTTTCTGCTCGGCTCATTCTGGTGGGACTTTATGACCGGGCTGCAAACCTTAAAATAAATCATTGTGAAATACTTAATAGCATCAAGCACCCTGATTATTAAAAACAATGACACAGCATTGCCTGTGCACTGATGCCATTACTTAGTGAAGCAGAAAATAAGATAAAATAGATATGTTTTATAAATTGCAAAATAAATTTATTTTGAGAATTTAGCAGAGGTATTTTTGGAGTCAGTTTTTGCTCTTTCAGGTACTGTATATGCTGTGTCAATTCACCTCTTGTACTATGCCCTAAAAAAAGAAAAAGTATATATTTTTGAGTTTGTAGCAGATTGTATTTCGTCATAATTGCATATTTAACAGACCACTCTGTCACAACGTTATGTGGACCCTATCACTGTTTAAAGTGCCCTGTCAAACATCTTGTCATAGTAAACATTTCAAATTTCATTTCATACTGTATCAGAGAAATGAAGCAGCATGTTGATCTGCCAGTCATGGGTCTTTCATGTGAAGATCTCTCCTCATGTGTTTGCGTAATGATGCATTTAAAATGTAATGAATAAACGTATCTTTATAAATGTTCACAATGTTGTTGAAGATGAAATATAATGCGGATAGCATTGGATAAATAGTTTGATTGATTATTAATCACCCAAACCCCTTTGTCTAAACCTCTCTACTTAACCGTTGACCTCACATATCTGCCACACATAATTTTTTAACACTTATCTGCCACATGTAATTTTTTTAACACTTTTTATTTCATATTTGTAGTTCTAATCAATTCCTTGGTTGTATTAGAGTGTGCATGAATCTCCGTTTTGAACTTCCTCCAGAAATAGTAAACCATCTGGGTACCTTTGGGATACTCATTTCAACATACAGTGATTTGGGAAACGTTAATTCGAATTTTGGATACTATTTAGTTTAGATAATATATGAATTGGGACAGAGCAATAGCCTTTCAAATACACCTGAGGATAAATCAAAAGACAATGGCAAATACGTATTAAGAAAGTGCAGAGATTATCTATTTAGGTCTGTGCGGTGTGGACCTCAAAATCACTGCAATCAAAGCAAAACTGATATGACCAGTAATGTTTAATTTGTTAAAAGAAAAATGTTTGCAAAGAAACTTAGTTAATGTAATTAATGTGACCTAAGCCATATTTGTTTTTCACAAAGTGTATTTATTTTTCATCATTAAAAAAAAAATAAAAAAGATGATAAGAAAGCTAATGAGTGATAGAAACCTCTACGCTTCAAATTTTAATTTGTACTTCTTGTAAGACATGATCAAACCATATACCACATCCAAGCCACAGGATCCAGTCATCCAGTTCACCTATTCACCTTCATATGAAAGGTGCCCAGGTCCATCTCCTCGTCCCTCAGCAGCTGAATGAGATCTCAGATCTCACAATCTGGTAATGTTACAACTTATCATACTGGTAAATTTCCAGAATTAATTTACTGGTATTTGTGAAAAGTCCTGTTCACACATGATCTCTTAACAGTAATTTATTGGTAATTTATGTGTGAAATGTGTGAAAGGACACTGGACAACTGCAACAGTCAAAATATGACACTATGCTCTCCTGCAATTCTACATATGCCACTCCTGCAGCCCTCTCCACTAATTTAACTTTTTCCCACACCTCCCGCCCGATTGGGAGGGGTGGAGGGATGGGTTTTTGGAAATTTGATAGTCTACCATCTCTTACTGGCAAGACTTCATTTGAATCACACGCAATTACTATTATCCACCCTGTTACAATCCATTTTGTAGTTATTTATCGTCCCCCAGGTCAACTGGGTAACTTATGGCGCTTTTCCACTGCATGGTACGGCACGGTACGGCTCGGTACGGTTCACTTTTGGGGGGTTTTCCACTGGGTACAGTACCTGGTACCTGGTACTTTTTTTAGTACCACCTCGGTTGAGGTTCCAAGTGAACCGTACCGTTACCAAAACGTGACGTGTAAACTCTGCTGATCATGGATTGGCCGGAGAGAATCGTCACTACCTGCGTCTTTGAACTTGTGACACAAACACAACAGAACCGCTAGATTTAAATCAGCACAGCCAGCGAAGGATCGAACGCAACTGTTTTGAACGAGCGCACCTTTTTTAACAACCAAAAAGTGGCTGTTTCTCTGTCTGTTGAGGAAGTACAGATGTTCCTCTCATTGATAGCAGAGGAGCGGATCCAGCAAGAGCTTGATGGGGCGACGCAGAATGAAAAAGTTTTTTAGGAGTTGCGGCAGTAGAGACGGCGCAACTATAACGACATGTGAATAATCCCGCCCACTCTAAAGCGGTACTGAACTGCAGTGGAAACGCAAACCGAGCCGAGCCGTTCCGTGCCGTGCCGTACTGAGCCGTGCCGAGTCGAGTCGTACCACGCAGTGGAAAAGCGCCATTAGATGAGTTGGATGTGTTACTCTCACACTTCCGTGCCGTGCCGTACTGAGCCGTGCCGAGTCGAGTCGTACCACGCAGTGGAAAAGCGCCATTAGATGAGTTGGATGTGTTACTCTCACACTTCGCTGAGGACGGTACTCCTCTGGTACTACTCGGTGACTTCAACATCCACCTAGATAAACCACAGGCTACTGACTTCACTCTAACACAAACTCTAACTACTAACACTCTGCTTGCCTCATTTGACCTCAAGCGTGTGTCTACTACAGCTACTCACAAATCAGGTAACCAATTGGACTTTATCTACACACGCTACTGCTCAACAGACAACACTTTAGTTACACCGTTGCACACCTCAGACCCCTTCCTCATCACTTCTAACCTCACACTGACTCCGGACACAACACGCACTCCTCCGCAGGTCACCTTTCGGCGTAACCTACACTCACTCTCTCCCCCTCGCCTATCCTCTATGGTTTCATCCTCACTTCCTCCGCCCTCTCAGTTTTCAACACTGGAGACAAACACTGCTGCTGACACTCTTTGCTCCACTCTAACATCTTGCTTAGACAACTTTTTCCCCCTTTCATCCAGACCAGCACGCACCACCTCCTCTGCCCCCTGGCTGTCTGATGTTCTCCGGGAACATCGCTCTAGGCTCAGGGCTGCAGAGAGGAAGTGGCGCAAATCAAAATACTCTACTGACCTTAGTGTATATCAGTCACTCATCTCTTCCTTCTCTGTTAATGTCTCCACTGCGAAAACAAGATACTACCACAACAAAATGAACAACTGTTCTGACTCTCGCACAATTTTCAAAACCTTTTCTTCTCTTCTTTGTCCTCCTCCACCCCCTCCTTCATCAACTCATACTGCTGATGACTTTGCAATATTCTTCATAAATAAAACAAGAACCATCAGCGACCAATTCTCCACACCAAAAACTTCATAACCACAAATACTCATTCTCTGTCCTCCTTCTCTCCGCGCTCACTCACATTATCAACACCTCTCTTCACTCTGGTACATTTCCCACAGCATTCAAGCAGGCTCGGGTAACCCCACTTCTTAAGAAACCCTCTCTAAATCCAGCGCTTTTAGAAAACTATCCCGTCTTCTGTTCATTGCAAAGTCACTTGAGCGAGTTGTGTTCAACCAACTCTTTATGTTTCCTGAACAGAACAACCTCATGGACAGCAACCAATCTGACTTCAAAAGCGGCCACTCAACTGAGACTGCACTGCTCTCGGTTACTGAAGCACTGAGACTGGCAAGAGCAGCTTCCAAATTCTCAGTACTCATCTTGCTGGATCTGTCTGCTGCTTTTGACACAGTTAACCACCAGATCCTCCTGTCCACCCTCATGAAGATGGGCATCTTAGGAACCGCACTCCAGTGGTTCAAGTCTTACCTCTCAGGTAGGTCCTTCAGGGTGTCTTGGAGTGGTGAGGTTTCTAAATCACAACTTATTGCTACTGGGGTTTCTTAAGGCTCAGTGCTTGGACCACTTCTCTTCTCCATCTACATGTCATCTTTACGATCTGTCATTCAGAAGCATGGCTTTTCCTATCATTGCTATGCTGATAACACTCAACTCTACTTCTCGTTCCAACCAGATTATCCGACAGTAGCTGTTCGCATTGCAGCATGTCTGCCAGACATTTCTGGCTGGATGAAGGATCATCACCTTCAACTCAACCTTGCTAAGACAGAACTGCTCGTGTTCTCAGCCAACCTAGCACTTCATCACAACCTCTCTATACAGCTAGGTTCGTCAGCTTCACAGACCATATTGCTACAATGGCCCGGTCCTGCAGGTTTGCCTTATACAGCATTAGGAAGATTAGACCCTTCCTAACAGAGCAGACCTCTGTCACACCTCTCTTCATCAGCTTGCGCTGGCTGCCAATAGCCACTCACATCAAATTCCAGGTACTGATGCTTGCCTACAAGACAACCACTGGAGCTGCACCAATATACCTAAACTCACTAGTTCAGACCTACGCACCCTCCAGAAGCTTGCGTTCTGCAAGTGAACGACACCTTGTGGTGCCATCCCAAAGAGGCACAAAATCACCCTCACTGACCTTTTTATGGACTGTTCCCAGCTGGTGGAACGACCTGCCTGTCTCAATCCGAGCAGCTGAGTCTTTAGCCATTTTCAAAAAAAACATCTAAAGACACATCTTTTTTTGCCATCACCTGGCCAATTAATACTAGCACTTACCTATTCTATTCTATTCTATTCGTTTTGGTCTAAGTTATAAAAAATAAAAAAAAACCTTGCTATGTGCACTGTGCTAGACTAACTGAGACTTGTCACAGCACTTATATATGGTTGCTCTCTCGTTGGTCTGATTGCTTCTACTTTGTAAGTTGCTTTGGATAAAAGCGTCTGCTAAATGACTAAATGTAAATGTAAATGTACATATAATACATATAATATATCCAAAATGTAAAAGTATGTAATCTACTTCAATTTACTGCAACACTCCAGTCCTGCAGATGTAAAGCTTGCGTTCTTTTTCCAGTATTCTACTGGTCACACATCTTCATGTGATAACAACTCACAAAACAGAGTTCACCAAACTTGAACTCTGGAACACTGTGGAATTTGCATTAGCTTGCGTTTCCTATCTCCCACATTTGCATGCATATGAATGAAAGTTAAAGGAACTAAGTGTAGTATGACTGGTTCTTTAGTAGAAACATGCACACAACATGGGTTATCATGTTTTATGGGGACATTCAATAGACATAATGTTGTTTACACTGTACAAACATTATTTTCTATCCCCTTACCCCAACCCTACACCTCACACAAAACTTCCATCATTTTTTTAGATTTTCAAGAAAGATAATTCTGTTTGATTTATAAGCTCTTTTCCTCATGGGGACAAAAAAAAAATGTCCCCACAAGGACAAGGATTTTGAATATTGTACACTTGAACCAATCTCTCTTGATAATTAATTCAAATATCAAATGTATGTAAATCTTATACCAGACTACTTTATCTGTCTGACTTAAAGCATGCAGAATGCTAGAGCTAATGAGCTATAACTGATAAAAATAACCATCAATTTTACCCTGCTAGTCAGAATTTGCACTGCAGAGCAGTAGTTGCTGTGCGCCTAGTCACATTGGAGGTTAAGTCTCAATACTCCAAAATAATCTAAACACACACTTTTGTAGTAATAAAGCATCTGTGAAAAACATAAATGTGTATGTAAATGCAACATGTTCCTATTTTGGTCCAGACAAAATTGTACGAGCAGAACAGTCTTTTAGGATTTGAAAAATACATCTCGCAGAGCTGTATTTATTCCACAAGCACAACAGGCAGAGGCAATTTAGTAAGCTTAGCCCTGAGGAGCATATGAAATCTTCCAGTGCAGCTGCATGCTGTGTCAGATCTCTCAACCTAATGATGAGCAGTCCATTGAGGAGTGCTCTGAGCAGAAGCTAGAAATATCCCTGTCTCACTCTGCCAGGGCTCAATATGTCACCGCGGAAAGGAGAGGAGAGTCTGAGCAGGGGGTGTAAAACTGACCGCTTCCCTGCATGAGAAGTGGGCCGCGGCTCCGCGTCCCCTAAACACATGCTGATTAACACTCGGACAATGGGAGGCCATGGAGGCTATGAAAGACTTAGCGACTCGGTGACTTATGGCGTTATATTTTTAAATTGCCCTCTCCAGAGCGTCTGATAAATCAACACACAGGTCATTAAATGGTTCATTATCCTCCTAATGTGATTTATTGTGGCAGTGGCACGGACCACATTGACGGACCGGTGAGCAGCGCGGGCAGTGGCTCCGAGCCGAGCAGGAAGAAAGGAGACGGCCCCCTCATGCTGATTTATGATGTTCAGAAGCAGAACACCGATGGAGAGGTCATTCAGATGGTTCAGAAGTCAGTGGATGAGTTAGTGGAAACACTTCTTACTTTCTCAGCGCACACACACTAGCTTTTATCTGTTAAATATGGGCTTAAGAACAATATACACTCTTAAAAAAAAATGTGCCAGGAAGAACCAAAAAGGGGGTTTCACGGCGACCAACGGAGTAAATTAGGGCTTAAGAAACAATTAACTTACTGTCCGAACAGTGATTAAGAAAGAGTTGCTGTCCGAATAGAGCTTTTGACCCACGTAACATGGAGTCAGAGATGTTATAAATGTGGTTTTCATTAAGTTTGATTGACAAAATGGCGGATAACTACCAGACTAGTCTAATGTTACCTCACTGGATTGAGGTTGATTTTACTATTTAACCACTCACGGCCACACAAACAGAGAACGAATAAACAATGTTTTATTTCAGTACATATGCTATTTATAATGATTCCATGAATTCACTTACCGTTAGCCTTTTGGGGAGACTCTCAAAAATACCGGACACAGTCTTGTCAATGCCTCGACCTGCGGTGAATGGAGCGAAGAAACTTCTCTAAACCTAATTTTGGGCAGATAAGACCATTTAAAATTATTATTTTTCACCAGTTAGAAAACAACAACAATAAATAACCCTCGATATTTTGTTCTGGCTATTTAAAATAGTTCTATGCATGCACACTCACCGTCGATTTCTGTCAGACTCTCGGAGAAAACGCATCCTGTCAGCGCGGGCGTAACCTGAAGTGAAGTGAGCAGGAAGAAACGGCGCGAAGCTGTATTTGGCAAAAAAAGGACAATTTATTCATAAACAAGTTTCTTTCTTATGCAATGATGATGTGTAGCTCTTTAGAAAGTATTTTCACAGATGCTTCTGATTATATGTTTAGTGACAGTCAGAGGTTTGGTGTGTTTGTGCGTGTCAAGTTCTTCAAACACAAAGACGAAGAGGAGGAGAAGAACACAGACCAACAAGGACATCAGGAAGGGCAGAAGCCCCAAAATTTGAGTGCCCAATCCTCATCAAGCAAGGCCATGCTCAATACATACCCTGGGCAAGTCAAGATCTGGACACTTTGGTTTCCCGCCTTCCAGACATTCATGAAGGTGCTGGAAAATGGATCAGAACATTTGAAGAAGAAACAACTGGAAAGCTTCTGGCCCTGGGTGACATCAAAGCTCTGCTTGCTAAGTGCCTGGGGGCTTCCAAGATGAATGACATTCTCAAGCAGTCTGGCCTCTTTCGAGCTGTGGACAGGCCTCAAGCAGATGGAGTTTCTTTTGACAGTTAATCAGAAATATATATTTACACACAAACTAACCACCAAACGCAACTTTCAGATGCCATCTTTATTTTTTAGCTCTACCGTCACGGAATGGAACGCACAGGATTGTGGGATATCAAAGGCAGCGAAGGATACATCTATGCTGCCTTCAAAAATCAATCAAATGAAGGTATCTCATGAGACAGGAAGTGAAGCTAACTTTGGATTCGGACGTGCCTTGATGCCTTACCTTGGAATGTGTCCGCCGAAGGCAGCATTTTTCACTTTTCGGATGCAGCCATAAAATGCGCAGAGCTGTGGGTCCCCGCAGGACCAGCATTGAAAACCACTGATATAGGCTGTGCAAATTACATTGTGCTATTTATTATAATAGGGTGCCTCGTATCACTTTTTTTTCTTCTTGAGAATCAATCAAATCATTCTGGAACTTATTCCAACAATATGAGGTCACATGTGATTGAGGGTGAAGAACCCTAGTCTAAAGAACCATTTGGCACTACAAAGAACCTTTTGTACAATGGAAAGGTTCTTTGGATCTGAAAGGTTCTTCATGGAACCATACACCCTTCCAAAGAACCATTTAAGAACCTTTTTTTTTAAGAGTGTATGTGTGCTGTAACATCACTGATACAGACAAGCAGACACATATAAACCTTGCTTTGCCTGAAGATATGACTCAAGCCTGCTCAACAGAACACAGTGGAAAAGGACCTGATTTTACATTTATATTTAGTCATTTAACAGACGCTTTTATCCAAAACGACTTACAAATGAGGACAATGGAAGCAATCAAAATCAACAAAAGAGCAATGATACACAAGTGCTATAACAAGTCTCAGTTAGCTTAACGTAGTACACGTAGCAAGGATTTTTTTATAAATTATATAATAAATAAAAAGAAAACAGATAGAATAGAAAAACAATAGGAACAAAAGGAAAACTTGAAATCGCATCATATGACCCCTTTAAAATTAAGTGTTATGTCGTGTTTTTGCTGAATATTAATATAGGGGGAGATCTTTTAGTGTGTAATGTTGTATTATTTTGAAATGTAAAAGTGTTTCTGGTATGTGTAAGTTTTTTGGGTTACAACTGTGCAGAAGAGTAGAGCCTGTGGTTAGGAAGACAATTCGCCAAACACTGTTAAATTATATGCTACTTCATTTAAAAAGTAATGGCTGTGCAATTTTCAGCACGGTGATAGTCTGTTCACTAATTACTTTATTATGAGCAGGTGTGCTTATGCTAATATAAACTAGCAATATTTTAAAATATGAAATGTGTATATCATAAACGATTACTAAATATAAGAAATATATATTTCCATATATGTGTGTATATATAAATAATATATAATATATGTATATATAAAATATATTTTACACATGCAGTAACATATCTTATCACATGTACACCTATATATTATAAAGTGTATTACCGAATATAAAATTACATATATTGTGATAAGTAAATATATTGTCACATATTTTTCAATATATGAAAGCGGCAATTCCTTACATATTATTGAATTATATGAAATTATTATTCATATATTAGGAAATATTTTTTCTTTGCGTAAGGGAGACTACTTCTTGGCTGTGGCCATTATGAAGACTGTTAAAGTCTCTGTTCTTTTCTGATAATATGACATACATATATAGAAATGAAATATGCACAAAATAGAAGGTAAATGCAGACAGTGGTCATGTCACCTAAAACAGTCTGATCTCATTAGTATTCACAGGTATGGATACATAAAACACATGTAAAATGTTTACATATGCACAGCTTTAGAAACATGAAATTATTCAATCCTTTATACTATAAACATATTTGTATAAGTACATTTACTATTAAATAAATATTGTGGAGCAGAATATTTAGCAGCACTTTCAACATTGATAATAAAAGAAATATTTCGGTAACACTTTACCAATGTTTCTTGAGCAAATCAGCGCATTAGAATACCATATTCTGAAGGACCATGTGACACAAAAAACTGAAGTAAAGCTGCTGAAAATTCAGCTTTGCCATCACATGAATAAATTACATGTTAAAATATATTAAAGTATGAGAAATACTCATATATATATATATGATATACATATATATTATACATATTATTGGTCTTTGTCCTAAGAAACTGATAAAAAGAAAATAATGTATATGATGTAAACATACACAAATTCCAACTGCATCCCAAAGAAATGCAATAGAAACATAATCTCTTTTAGAGGAGAAACAAATGTGTTAAATTAGACCTAAATAGGGATGCACATGCAAATCATTATTTATTTGCTTTGTGTTAACATCAAAACCAATGTCTTCCTTCTTCATGTTGACTCTGCAGTGCATAGCACGGACACAATGACAAATATTTTGCATTTAATCACCCTCTTAACCCCAAAGCAAGGAGAGCTACTCGATTCAAGGATCGTCCTGCATTAGAAAGTGGCGCTCTAAGGAGCAGTCAACCTTCAAAATCATACGGGCCTTTCCTGTCCGGAGAGGCTGTAAGAGAGGGTGGTCATTATTTGGTGCTACTCTGGATTTTTAAGTGAGCGGTTAGGCAGTATAATTTGAAGAAGACATACAAGTTATAGTTGGAGTAAAAAGGTGAATTAAGATGTTACCTGGCAGCCATCTGCACCACATTGGCAATTTCGCCCCAGAAATATTACCTATTAGTATTAGGAAGCATTAGAATTGGCTTCTGAATACAAATGTTGTTGTGCTAGCTAAGTCAGGGACACTTATAATCGATTTGCCTCTTAAAACTTCCAGCTGAAATAATTGTCACAGTAACATACTATACACTCTTAACAGCAATTCAATTTGTTAAGATAATATCAGCCAAGGGCGATTCAACACTGCAAATAATGTAACACTGGATATTGCATTTTCACTCAAACAGGCGACGAAAGCCTGTTTACCCAAGAAAATAAAGATTATTTACAAGTTAATTTTGTCAATAGAGCAACATTTTTATGTTGTGTCAAAGCTTCTTATATTCCAAATTCTGAGCACTATAGATTAAATACACGACTTTTTGCCCCAATATGGACAAGTCAAAGCCGGTATAGCCGAAAATCAGAGCCTAGCAACGGCTTAAAAAAAAGCCAAAACAATGAGGGACATTGTGTCTTTGATAGCATAATTCAGAGTTAAATTACTAAATCTTGAATTCTGCCGATTTTCCAGCTGGTTAACTGATGTGCATGCCAATGTGCATAAAACAGCACACAGCATATGTTTACATTTCTGATTTGGGCAGCTAACTTACCCTCCACACCTCGATTATGTGCCTGCGTCCCATATCTAATTCTTACTTACATGCTATTCCCACAAAGCAGATTTGAAGCAAATTCTCAGAGGTACACTAGAAAATGGTCCGTGTGAGTAATAAGTAAGCTCTCACATCCATGCATATTTAAGAAAGTTATATATTGCGTCTGTCACCTTGACTAGATGAGCACATTATTCCAAAATGTCATGCAAATTCCTTTTATCCAGTTTCTCTTTATAGAGTCAAATGAGAAGAGAGCTTTCCTACCGCTGTCACAATTTCTTTTCGTCCATGAGTGAGACATTTATTCAAAGCATGCCACACATTTCTCGCTCACTCTCAATTTTCATTATTTGCTCTATTTCAGATTGTGACTCAAAGCATCATCCTGCATATTAAGAGGCTGCAAGTACTGCCTGCATTGTATGTAACAGTAAATTCCAATCAGCCAAGAGCCCTTATCTACAAGCCAACAACCTGAGGGATAATACTCTCTTCCATATCCCATCCTCCTCTACTCACTTTTCCTCATTTTCCCTTTATTTATTTCACTCTGTCTCCAAACATTCTTTTTGTAACTATTTGCATCTAAACAAAGTGTACATCCATTTTGAGTTTCAACATTGCCGCCTAGTGGTCACACTGTCTTTTCCAGTTGAACATTTATAATGTTCCAGTGGTGTTTTCAAGACCATCTAATAAATAGCTAACTGCAGGGCTCAACCATAAGGATTGCCTGCTGGCCCTGGCCAGTGAAAGAGAATGTTTGGCCAGCAGACAGAACTGTCACTAAAAACTTAGAACTTCTTATTTGAGTTATTTCATTAAGAATCTGTCCCAAAATCAATGAAAGTAATGGTAACACTTTAATATATAGACCAATTCTCACTATTAACTAGTTGCTTATTAGCATGCCTATTATTAACATATTGGCTGTTTATTAGTACTTGTAAAGCACATATTCTGCATGACCATATAAATCACTAATCCTACCCCTAAACTTAACTACCTCACTAACTATTAATAAGCAGCAAATTAGGAGTTTATTGAGGCAAAAGTCGTAGTTAATGGTTTGTTAATGGCGAGAACTGGACCTTAAAATAAGAATTTTCAGTATGAATCCTCAACAGAAGAGTTATTTAGCAAACTGCAAGGCATTACTGGTCTTGCTGTGTACAACTTCACCTTAGATTAGCCACTGTCACCTTCGGGGAGTGGGGGCAGCAAATAATAGGATGAAGTAGTGGTAGTGGAGGATTGTGCTCACACTTTCTTAAGTAATAGAGTGTTCTGATGCAGCAAGGCCCAGTGTGAACCACTGTAAGTGACTTCTCAACAACAAAGAAGCCAATCTCTTTTAGAGCATTTAGCCACATTGCGACAGAGGAAGTGATGCAGTTCATTCATGCTGGAGCAGAGACAGCAGAATGCATTGTGGCAGGAGTGTGTCACTCGCTCCGGATGTTTCGCCTCTCAGTCTCGCATCTCAGTTTATCAACGGAACTTTGAGTATCCAGGGCACAGAGCGGAGGCAATGAGAAAATATGTACCTAATGGCCTACCAAAAAAGCTGAGTCATAGAAATTAAAAGCGGGAGAAAGAGAGAGAGAGAGAAAAAAACACAAGATGGGACAATGTGCTGCTCAGAGAGGTATATTAAAAAGAAAGTTCATTGCATTCAAAACTAAAAAATTATGTAATTATTTACTCACCTTTGTTGTTGTTACAAAACTTTATGACTTTTTCTTCTTCTGGAAAATAAGAAATTTCCGCAGTGTTTTTTTTTTTTCCCCCATACAGTGAAAGACCGTGGGGTGCAATGTTGTTTTGAACCACACTGACTTGTATTGAATGGATTAAAAAAAAAATGTTTTCTTTAAAATATCTTCTTTTGTGCTTCACAGAATACAAAAAATAAATAAAAAGAAAAGAAAAGAAAAGGAAAGAAAGGGTCATACAGGTTTTGAACAATATGCAGGTAAGTAAACAATGACAAAAATCTTATTTTTGTATCAACCATCCCATTAATGACATTATAGACTCATTTTAAAGGATTAGTACACTCAAAAATGAAAATTTTGTCAACATTTACTCACCCTCATGCTGTTCCGAACCTGTATAAGTTTATTTCGTATGTTGAACACAAAAGAAGATATTTTGAAGAATTTTGAACCAAACAGGGAAGAAATACTATGGAAGTCAGTGGGGACCATCAACTGTTTGATTACCAGCATTCTTCAAAATATCTTTATATTCAACATAAGAAAGAATCATGAGGGTGAGTAAATGATGACAAAATGTTCATTATTGGGTGAACTATCCATTTAATTTTATCTCACTGCCAAGAACTTGTACATTTGAAATGTTTGTCCGTGTAACTCGAGTCATGAATGTCACACAGCACAGCACTCCTTACATTTAACATGCAGCGTTCATGTTTTTCCTTAAAGCTCTGGGCCACAAGATAACTGTGAGTTGGTTTGAAGAGGAAGATGGAGCCTCAGCAGAACTTAGAAACATTTACATGTCTCCTTTCAGACACTATGACATTCCTAGCCACTCTCCCATGGGCAGCGCACTGGAGACTGAAAGAAATGACAAAACTCAGACAGACTGAGTGGTCGGCTCTCTTGTGGCAGTGAGAAGAGCCGCCTCTCTGCAGGGACAGCTTAAAGCAGAGTCCCCCTGATCTGCCCTGTCTTTCTCACCACATATATCTCAGCCCTCATCTAAAGTGACACAGGCTACAATTTCCTTTACCAAGAGGGCTGGAACTCCCTGAAATCATCCAAAGCACCATCAGTTCACTCTCTACTTAAGTGATGTTATGAATTACAAACAGAAGTGTAATATAGCAGATATTTTAGGAACTTTATTCCTTACTTGTTTGTAAAAGGAGCTGATTACGTATATACTTCAGATACAGTCTTATTGTGAACTAAATGGCAGTCAGTGGCAAACATGATTTCTGCTTTTAGAAAGAGTTAATCTGGTGGTCTACAGCAAATCTATGACAGGTTAGCACTGGAGATTTATATTTTGATGAGTAAACTTGACCATGTTAATGGCCAATGATGGTGCAACACAAAATTCTGAATGGAAGAATTGGGTCGCTTTCAATTCAGTCCAAATTTCAATTGAATTGGTCACATTCCCCCAGAAGTCAAATTTGAAGTGACAAGAGGAATTTATTCAACTGCAATTAAAAAAGAAATGCACCAGGGGCAATGCATTCTGGGAAATGAGGTGTTCCTTCCTGGTCCACAAAAATAAATTTATTAAATATGATTAAATATAATCTGTATACCATCCAATAGTTTGGGTTTGGTAAGGTTTTTAATGTTTTTGAAGGAAGCATATTATGCTCATCAAGGCTGCATTTATTTGTTTAAAAATTCAGTAAAAACAGTAATATTGTGAAATATTATTGCAATCAACATTATTACAAATATTATTAGAATCAATTGGTGCTCAGAAAACTCAGGGATTTCTTATTTTCAATGTTGAATACAGTTCTAGAGCTCTATCTATCTATCTATCTATCTATCTATCTATCTATCTACTTAAGCCTTTTTTAAAAAGCCTTTTTTTATTATTATTTTCAAAAAAATCAAACAAGGCTTTGCCAAGCAACCATTCTTTTCTAGTTAAATATTACAGCGTATTTCTTCTCAAATTAAAATTTGAATGAAATTCAGACATTGTCAATTATATAGAATTAGGACATTCTCAATTCAATATAAAATGGTGCACAACCCTGATAAAAGAGAAGGACATTATTTTAGAATGCATCATGAATTCAGCCTGCTGTGCATGTGAATCAATCATCAACTTACAAGGGTATGATGCAGTGTTTCCTGTGATTGTGATTCCTGCACAAATACAGTACAGACTCATATTAAAAGCCTGTGTAATGCCCTTTTTTATGCATTTTTATGTGATGCAGCTTCTATTTAGAAAAAAAATACTCTACATAGATGAATGTAAATGTAATATAATAGTCTCATAACGTTTACAGGTCCTGTCCCATACACCATTAATGGCAGTCTCCTTTTCTACTGTTCATGGTTGGGGGTGTACCCTGCATATATGTTTCCGTACATCTCCAGCAGGGACTAGTCATGTTGTCTTACTGCTCTATCACAACCTCCAGAACTTTGTCCCAGCTCGACGGTCCAACATTGACCCCAAGCTACTTGAACGTGCCAATTAAGAACCAAAGCAGAAACATCCAGGGGCTCGTTAAGTAGCCGCAATGTGCCTTTGAATGGTCCGTTGTGGAGCTGTCTCTCTGAGGACAGACCAAGCAGGCCCCATTACAGCAGACAGCGACCGAACTGATAGCAGAGATAAATGATGTGAGACCCGTAGCACCGGGCACCCTGACTCTGATAAATAAACATGGCGAGATCTCTGCCATTGTTTAGTGTGGCAGGAGCGTGGATGGCTCTGAACCCACACAGCTAACCACCAGCACAACACCGGCTCATGAATAAGCCATGAGGGGTGCAGTAGGCTAAGGCAAACATGTTCCTCTCTCAGAAAAAGAAACACTCTGGGAGCAGAGAGGAGGATTTCGTGTGCCAAAATATTCAGTGCATATTCGTAGTGTGACGGTGGAGCCACAATCCTCAGTGCTAATGGTGCGTGCAATGTGCCTATGATGTGTATGTGTTGTGTACAATAGTTTGTATTTTGGGCAATACTTTATCTCAGTTACTTCTAAAATTCTTCCTGTGATACAGTGACAACACCTAGTCTCAACTGCATCACCTGAAAGTTTGTGGAAAATAAATAAGTGCTTTACTGCCCCTGGTGGTGGCGAAGGGAAATGCGCCTCCTCTCCTGTTGTTCTCACACATCAGTGTCTGTCCTTGAGCTCCTGCACAAGCTTCTCAACTGCACGGATAATAATGCCAATGGCAATTTATTGAGAATCTGATTTAATTTAAAGCTTGATGCTCAACGCCAACTTAAAAGCTGCCCTGTAAAGCACCAGGGGACAAAGAGGGAAGAATATTTTAGTTTGTGTGTTAAAGTATAGGTAGTTAGAAAGCATCTTAAAAGGATAGTACACTTATCATCATTACTTACCCTCATGTCATTTCAAACCTAAATGATTTTCTTTCTTCTGTGGAACACAGATTATTTTTTTTTTAAATATCCAACAGGTCCAGTGAATGTTCTTCAAAATATATTTTGTGATCCACTTAAGAAAAACATTTGGAACTAACTAAAAGCGATAGAATTTTCCCTTTTGGGTAAAGTACCGCTTTAAGAAAAGTAAAGTACTGTTATTGCGAGAAGCCTTCAGCACACTTTAGCATAAGCTCAGTCAGGTGGAACAGAGACAGGTCAATATTGTAGCGCTCTAACAGCGGGAGGCTTTCACCAAAATGTGGACAAGGTTCCTCTCTGTTTATGACATGATGACTGGGCAGAAAACTTGTGGGGTGGAGTGGGAACACAAATAAAAAAGGAGAGTGGTAAATGGGAGCTAAGAGAAAACAGGAGAGTGAGAGGTGAGAGACAGCAAGAGTGAACAAGATTGCGTCCTCATTGCATTAGCTTTAATTTGTTATAGGCAAAAGCTGGCACTGCGGTGACTCAGACAGCCAGCGCTGCTCCGTTATTCTGTCTTAATTCTAAGAGCGTGCTGTGCCTGTCAGAAACATCTCCTCCAATTCAATAGACTACCAACCCACAACAGCAGTTATTTTACATTATGTTAGTGATCATTAGTGGTGAACGAATCAGTGCTTTTGAACTAATCTTTTAAGTGAACAAATTGTTTTTGTTCTGTTCCATGCGCTGACTGCATGTTTTTGTGTGTTTGTGAGTGTTAAGTCTCTCCTTTACAAAAAAAAACATGACTGCTTTCCTGCCTTCAAATGTTGAATATGGACCCTTTTCACATTTTAAAGGCTGAAAAATATAAGATAGCAAAAATTATTTTTGAATTACCATTCACTCCAACAGCAAAAGAAAAAAAATCCCTATTGAATTTCTACGACTTTCAAAAATAGGAAAATAAAATATAGAAAGATGGATTACAGCAGTCAGAAGAGACACAAATGTCAAATACACAGTCAATTTCTCAGTAGCTATATATGAAACCATTGTAATATTGATATTTTTTTTTTTTGTAATTTAATATAAAGTATAGGTTTATAATTGTACATAAAAAAAAAATTAATAAAAAAGGGTTATTGTGTAAAAGGATGCGTAAACAGTACTAATCAATAACAATCGATAATGGGTTGTGAGGTACATTTCATTGGTCAGAGCTACTGAGAGCTAATATGCCTTACACTGAACAAATAGGTGTTTGAAGTCTAAATAAAGCAATACAATCAATATAAAATGTCAATAACAATATAAAATAGAGGGAAAGCGATAGATCTGCTTTATTCTGGGGCAAATGCTTATCATGCTTAAAAAAATCTTTCTGGAGCGTCTTGTTTCAGTTGAGAATGACTCTGTATGTTTGTGTAATATGTACAATGTGTAGTTATAAATGCTTGGGGTGAGCGATATGACATAATAATATAATAAACTACATTTTTGAATATATATCCAACTTTACTCACATGCATATATTATACCTCCATAAAGTGTGTATATATTTAGACAATCTCAACTGCTTGATTGTTTAAATCATTGCAAAATGTAAACATTATTATCACAAAGCTCTAATTTATTAGATATGACTACAAGGCATGACGATCTGTAAGAATCTTTGAAACAATGTGTATCGTGAAAAGCATTATACAAAAAAAATAGATTCAACTTGAAAATGAACTTAAGTAATTGTGGTCAGTGAAATTGATGATTCAAATAAATATATTTGTTTCTTACAATACAGCAGTGCAAACAGTACAGACAAAAAAATGAGAAGACACTCTGAATTGAACATGAACTAATTCATATTAGAAAAGTCCAGGGCCGGATTTACGCATAGGCATTCTAGGTACGTAACTATTTCCATGTCTTCAACCTTTTTATGTACTGAAATCACGCTTTCTTTCTCCCGTTCTCTCTCACAGACGCACACACAGAACAGACACGCACTCGCGCACACATGCATAGACGCGAACAGAAACTTGTTGCCAGAGCTGCGGCTGCTCCGCGAATTTATCAATAAAATAGTTTCGCATTTCTCAGTAGCGAGGTTCTTGAAGCAGTTCAACTTAAAGATTCACTATTAGTAGACGCTGCTGCTGAACACTGCTGAGAGACGCACAGACGCAAGTATTCACACGCACTTAATCTCTCTCTCCCTCTCTCTCTCTAATAACTGCGTTAGACTGCATTAATAACTGCGTTAGCCTGCATATCAATGGCTCAAGCCTCCGTTATTATTTCTAAAATGACGTTTTGGAATTTGCAACGGAAGGTTTGGGATGAGGTGCGTAAAAAATGAGCTAGTTCAACACACACGAGATTTCAGGACATAAACATGTCAAATGTCTTGAAACAAATCATCTGAACAATTAATGTGTGATTGTGACTCTAGGCCGTTAAAATTATACTCCCGAAGAGGTGGGGGGCCCAAAAATGTGTTTTGCCTATGTCACGAAAAGAGGTAAATCCGACCCTGGACAAATCCCACATGGTTTTATATGTGTGATAAAAGATTTTGAAAAGTCCCTTTCTGCCAGATCAGGAGCATCAGTTCACCTGCATTTAAAGGTATTTAGATCCTCTCCCTCTTTCTGCACTAAGAGAGATTGGTAGCCAGTGTCTGATCTGTGCTCATTGATCAAGTCTGAAACAGGGCCATTAGTATGCGGGTCCTGCACCCAGACACAAACCAGGGGTAGCCGCTGTGGCTGTTACCGCTGGTTCTATAGCACGTGCTTCCTCCCAGCGCAACGAGTCTTTGCTAATGAAAGCTGACTGCACTTTCATACAAACACTCACGCTCAACAACTTTACGCCTCTACAGACACACGCTGAAGCCAACAGTTACACACGCCCAGAGACGTAAATACACACCAAATTGCTCTCCTCTCAATCTCTCTGACAGATATGCATACACACATTAATCCACAGAAGGAGGGGTGAAGGAGGCAGTTTGCCAAGCATAAGAGGAGGAAGCTATTCTACAGTGCTTGACAAAAAGGTTCAATTTCCTTACATTTAATCTTTAACCCAAATATAGAAATGGGAGGCACTTTATCGTCCTTACCTCTTCACTGCAATCAGATCAGCCACACTTAATGCTTATCGCTGTCTGTCTGATAGAAACATTTTTTTTCTTGTCTTTCATTCTCCTTCCCTTCCTTTTTCTCTCTCTCATCTGAAGGCAGCAGGTTTCCTTTATTGCACTAACCTTTTCTATTCTCTAAGGTTTAATCTTTAAACGATTTGTCTTCTCCCTACATTAATTTCAAATGCAAAATGGGTAGCTTGAAATCGGCGGTCCAATGACAACATCGCCGCACTGTGACTGCAATTCATCTACAACGACAGTGAGGCAATCAAAGTGACAAACATATAAGCACAGAGAACAAGTGCACTTATCTGAGATAATGTGTGCATAGAAAATGACACTAGAGTCTCACTAGAGTCTCAAGGTAAATGCAATCACTCACTATAGGTGGTCCTTTCTCAGCCTGTTTTCCTTACAACTTGAGAATCTTAAAAAAAGTATTCAATCAATCGCAATATGTTTTTCCAAAATTAATTTTAAAGGCATTAAACATATGTTCACCGCAACAGAAGATAAGCTACTGAATATTTCAGAGGTTCATTAGTCATCATGTTGAATGTATGATAAAATGAAGGGTAAAATGTAAGCCTGCCTTGTAATTTGTTGAGGTACATGTTTATGATGCTTAAAAACTCCTAATAACTTTGTAGACATGTAAATAATAAGACTTGTTTCGGTTATTTATATAAATATTTATATATCGCCATTTACTAGTGTAACAATCTAACCAAGAACAAATCAGTTAATGAAAAATAATGGTAAATTAATGTTGTCAAAAACATAAAAACAAAAACAATGGCATACACAATCAAATAGACTGTCATATAGAGATAATGAGTTTGAAGTAATCATCCATGATGGTTTGGCTGTAACATCACACAACGAAAGGTTAAAAATGGCTTTTGAAGATCCACTGTGATTAACAGTATGCATCAGGCACACAACTCAAGCAATACATATCAATTATGAAGAAAAATTAGTACTAATTTGCATGATTTTAATGTATGCATGCTTGTTCTGTTATTGCTCATGGAAATATATAACTTGGCATTACACAGATACAGTGGGTACGGAAAGTATTCAGACCCCCTTCAATTTTTCTGTCAATATGGGGTGCTGTGTGTACATTAATGAGGAAAAAAAATTAACTTAAATGATTTTAGCAAATGGCTGCAATATAACAAAGAGTGAAAAATTGAAGGGGGTCTGAATACTTTCCGTACCCGCTGTATATATTCAGTATGATCCACCAATGAAATACTATCAAGGTAGCATGGTTACTTAATTCATAAGGCTTAACAATATGCATCTCCATAGTAAAAAGATAAAGGCAGCAGTGACCAATCAGATGGAGTAATGTTTTATAGAACAAAATGCCCTGCTATTAAGGGTTCAACAGGCATATGAGCAGCAGCAGATATTCACTTCACATCCCACATGCCCCGCCACCCTGGCATAATGGCTTTTACAAGAGCAATATTGCCAAACATGACCTGCACATTATTGTGTCTGACCCACCTAACAGTGCAATTAAAGCAATTTCAACACACAAATGCACCCATGAAAAATGGTAGAAAAAAATGAGAATGTCTAATTTTGCCAATTCACTTTGCCTATCGCATGACAAAGACATAATTACAAGCCCTGTTCTCACCTATGTGTATTTAAAAGACTTTGTTATTACTATTCACACAGATCACATAGCGTATGTTGTGGGATGCAGGAGGAGCACTAATTTAAGTGCTGAGGTTTTTTAACATCTCTACAGAGACAGATTAACACTTGTTAAATGAACAAGGCTGCCGGTATCCCCTGCTGCAAGAATGGAGCCCCAAGGTTCCACTGCTGTTCAAATGTGTCTAATCTCGCCTCTTTAACTGCTTACATGACGCTTCTGCTCATTGACTTTAATTTATGTGACTCACTTCTTTTTTTTTTTGCTACCTGCTTTGATTAATAAAGCCTCTGATATTCCAGTGAAAATAGAGAAATTTGAGGAAGATGGGAGGCCTGCAATCTGGAGATCCACTACATATCCCTGGGGCTTTTCTTAAACCCTTCTTGGAGCAGTTCCTCTAAAATTATTTTATTCTTTTTTTTTTTTTTTGTTAATTGAATAGAGGATATTCTGGGGCTTTTCTTAAACCCTTCTTGGAGCAGTTCCTCTAAAATTATTTTATTCTTTTTTTTTTTTTTTTGTTAATTGAATAGAGGATATTACACAGCCAGCTATTCATCATCGCAAAATAAAAGTCAGGTGATCAGGATCCAATGTGTAGCAAATAACAGTACATTTTTCCACTTATTACACATGACTGACAAAATAAATAAAAACATTATATTGATTTGAAATAATTTAAATGTTACCTGTAACAACTCTAAAAACAACTACACTACACAGTGTATAAAACAATTGGTGTTTCAAGACTGCAAAAGCATTACATAAGTATTAAAAGTGTAAAACAAAAATAAAATAAAGTCTGTAAAAAGTATTTCCTAAGTAAGTCAGATGTTTTTTCGCTACTACAACCCAAAACTACACATCAAGATGACACCAGTTCCTTTTTATGAAACAAAAGACAGCATGTGTGTCTCACTGTCACGTAACACTGCCGGAAGGAACGATGGAGACATAAAATAGCAAACACAGTCTTTTATTATATCCAAACAAGGGTAAATCCACACCAGGAAGGGAAGATGACACACGTTCACAACATGTAGACCCGACAAACACAGACTGAACATACTGGGGCTTAAATACACAGGATAAATAGGGAATTGGGAGGAACACAGGTGAACAGAATGACTAATTAAGAGACAACAAGGACAGGAACAGGAATGACCAAATAAGGGCACATGAGGGAGAAACTGGGTCACGGGGAGCACATGGGGAGCAAAACACAAAGATAGTCCAATCCTGACATTTCGCCCCCCTCCCGGAAGGTGCATCCTCACGCCGTAGAACCAACAGAGGGAGGGACGGGTGGGAACTGGGAGGAGGCTCAGGAGGAGGAGGACGGACACCCTGGAGAGGGCTGGCAGACAGAGTCCACGGAGGTGACAACGGAGGGAGGAGCCAAGGAGGAAACAGGAGGAGCCAGGGCGGATCAGATGGAGGAAGGAGCCAGGGAGATAACAGGAGGTACTTGGAGCATGCGGCACCAGGTGGGACTCGGGCCACAGCCATGATACCGACCCACGGTGGAGCTGACGGAGGGAGGAACCATGGAGGAGGAAGGGTTGACGACTCCAGGGGGCCAACCGACTGCGGCGGAGCAGGTGCCGGAGGAGCCCGAGGCGGAGAGCCGATGAGCCAGGGTGACGGGGAGGATCCGGAGGGCCAAGATGGATCCTGAGCAACAGAGTACTGAGGAGGAGCCGAAGGGATGGAGGAGCCTGACAGAGCCGGAGGGACAAGGCGCAGCCAGAGGAGTGGAGTCCTGAGGCGACGGATGGTCGACGACAGACCTAGGTGGAGCCAGAGGGACGAGGGAGCCCAGTGGAGCCAGTGGACTGATGGGCCATGGCAGAGAGGAGGGAGCTAGGAGCCATGGTGGAGCCGCTGGTCAACGGGCTGAGACGGAGTCTGAGATTCAGAGGCTGGAGGCGGAGGAAAGGGATTTTCTAGCCATGGTGACGATGGAGGATGGCAGACCCACGGAGCTCACACCGCACTGATGGTGGGCTGAGGGCGAGCAGAGGGGCTGCCAAACGACAGCGGTGGAGGAGGCAGGAGTGGGTAGGTGGGCGGGCATTTGTGAGCCTCCGGGCTCTCCAGGCTTAACTTGGGAACAGGAGCCCTCTCTGAGCTGGACGTGGAAACAGGAACGGGAGGGACAGAGGTCACCGACGGAGGAGGGAGGAAAGGGGGCAGGTCGGTATAGTGTTGTCAAAAGACCCGGTACTTCGGTACCAAGTCGGTACTAAAACAATTAAAAAGTTACGGTACCACGTTTTCTTAAGTACCGGTGGTACCGAGTACCCAATCAACCCGGTTCTTGATGCGCTATCCGAAAGATGCGCAGATGCACTCTCTTCATTAAAGCACTGAGACATGGCGACCGGTGGTGCTGCTGATGCGGTGGCTCTGAATCCACTTGCTGACAGGAAAGGAGGAAAAAGTTTAAATAACTATAAAGAATGCCATTGATTTTTTGTACATTTTATTTTTGTTTAACTTTGTTAATAAAAATAGTGCATTGTTCAATTAGCATGTTTTTGTGTTTCGCTTTGGTACCGAAATTGCTACCGAGAACCGTGGATTTTCACTGGTATTGGTACCGAATACTGAAATTTTGGTACCGTGACAACACTAGGTCGGTATACAAATCAATTAATTCTCTTTCCACTTTTCCTTTACCCAGATCCTTGGACAGCTCACCTTCAGCCATGGTGCAGGGGGCGGAGCTCCTCTCCACACTCTCCCTGTCCATGACGCTCTCCCCCGTGGTGAGCTCTGTAGCTGGCTCTCGCACCTGGTCTGACATCACAGGCTCGGGGCGATCCTCAGCACTGTCGCTCTCTCTGGCGATGGCTCGTAGGTTGCGGCGGGCTCGGGCTTAAGCTCCGTGCAGCGGGGTGATGGTGGGCTGGGCTCTGGGTCTGGCTGTGTTCTGGATCGGGGGTAGACACTCTCCAGACACCAGATGATAGCCTCCCTCCAGCACAGTCCGGCGGTGGGAGGTCGACAGGGCGGTAGTAATTGGCCTCAATCCAGAACATGGAGTTCATCGCAGCATCATCGAACGCCGTTAAAACTGCGAGCTGGCTGAACTCCACAGCATACACCAAAAGGGAAAGGTCTTTGTGGGCGAGGGAGGTAAACTTGACAGCGAGGGAATCCTTGGGGAAGGAAACACTATGGAAACAAAAAACACTGAATGAAAACGGAAAACAAACGGAGGGGAAAACAAGCAGAATTAACTGTTCTAGGCTGGGTCTTCTGTCACGATACGCTGTCGGAAGGAACGATGAAGACGCGACGTGGCATTAACAGTCTTTAATCATTGAAACACAGGGGATAATCCACATCAGGAACAGGGATAAACACACATAATCCAACATGTAGACCCGACAAACACAGACTGAACAGACTGGGGCTTAAATACACAGGATAAATAGGGAATTGGGAGGAACACAGGTGAAGAGAATGACTAATTAAGACAAAGAGGACAGGAACAGGAACGACCAAATAAGGGCACATGAGGGAGAAAGTTCTCGCGTTATTTCCTTATCACTTCTCGCGTGTGTTTTGTTGTGAAACGTAGTTTGCGGACCAAACAGAGCTGTCGGCGATTCTTCCTATTGTGAAGTCATGCAGTGTGAATCCCCCTGTCGCCGATCCATCGTGCAATGTGAACACAGCAGCAACTGAATGCTACCCCAGATAGTCACGCAGTGTGAAAACAACGGCAATCCAACGAGTTTGAAAATCGTGCAGTGTGAACTCGGCATAAAACAGTCCAATCCTGACACTCGTGTCTTTTTCATGACACATCATTATAATCTCTGGACTCAAAAATACGTATGACCTAACATAAGTTAATGACCAAACGTATCTTTTTAAAAATTCAATGTTGTTGCAGATGAAATATATCATGGATGACATGAAATAAATGTTTTTTTTTTCATTAGGTTAGATATTGATTAACCACTCAAACTCCTTGTATTCACCTTGTTTGTAGTTTTATAACACTTTTTTATTTGTGTTTGAAATAATCATATCTACAACACACTAATTCTAATTTCGAATAGGGTATTATTTAGTATGGATAGTATGTGAATTGGATGCAGCTATCTATTAAGTCAGGTGTTTTTTTCACATATGAATAGCTTGATGGTCATGAAAAGCATGATTTCATGCTATTGGTTTTTGTTGAGAAATATTAGAAGAAAAGGCATACATTTTTAGTTGTAAAAAATCTGTTATTATTATTATAGATCCATGTACTGTAAAGATACAATACGCAGATAAACTGGACAGAATTAAAGCAAGCTGTAGTTTTACAGCACTAGAAAGTCATGCCCTGAAGTGCTTGTCTAGAGCCATAAATACATAAAATATCCATCCAAAGACAGATATGTTGCAACATCCATTTCGAACTTTGCAAGAGAGACGTGATGCATGTTCAAAATGAAAAGGACACCTGGTTGAATGTGAAGTAACCAAACACGATATACTTCAGCTTGAATCTTAAAGGCAGGTGTAATGGTTTGATGTGAAACTGCATAAAAGAAAAAGTGCCTCTGAACATTTAGTATAGGAGTAGGGCATCCTCCAATGCACTGCACTGAGGGACTCTTTTATTTACTTTTCTGTTGTGTTTCACTCTAGTTCTCTTTTCTTTTCAATGCACCACTGCAGAATCAAACCCTATCGTGCAATGTGTTTCTTGTGTTTTCAAGGATTGTGGCAAAAAGATATCAGAGAGTGATGAAAGCCTGTTCTGCAGTATTAAACGGGGTATCAGCAAGAGGCTTGCTGGGGTATTATGTGAGAAAAATATCTGAGTTGATTTTTCTTGTCTTCACAAGGAACTAGTTCACAACTGTGAAGTAGAAAAATACAAAAAGGTCAAATATGAGTCAAATATGCAATGGGCTTTTTATCTGCTGTAATACTGATTTGACAAGTGTGTTGATGGCAAGGGACAGAACTTCTTCAGATGACAAAAAGAAAATGTGTCTGTTTTTAAAACATATTCAAAACTGATCCTCTTCTCAATGCCTCATTACAGGTTGTCTAAGAACAGATAGGGCCAATTCAGTCCTCTCAAACTGAAAACTGTTTTGTGTGTTCACAATGTCTGACATGAGGGACACACTGTCAGTATCTATTTTAGCTGAAGTTGTTCTCCAACTGCTGTTTGTCCTATATGTCATGCCGTCTTTGATAGAATTGATTTATATTATGTACAGAACATTCTACCCATAATGTTTACCAAATAAGCATAAAATAATGCTGGATTGGTGGCGGCATTTCACGTCCCACGTTCCCATTGAAGGCTGAATAACAGAGGTTGTTCACAGAGAAAAGAAAAAGCATCTTAAATTCTTTGTCAATTTGACACTCAAAAGCAAACTGGGAGTTGGATCTGTGCTGGCTCACCACAGCACTGATATGACAACTCTCCATAACACAGTGCAAGATGCCCTCATTTAGCACATTGTGTGTTTACATTCATTCCTTCAGCTCGACTCCCACTGACAGCTGACAGAGCCACAATGAAAGCATCGCATTAGAAAGCGCACTATGCTCTACAGCTGTAGCATATTCCCTCGTCTCTTTCAGATTCTCTAAAATGTTATCTCTCCAGCAATGAGGCCAGGTGGACCGCTGACTTATCCATTTTAATGGAGGGGAGAGAGCTTCTTCCCGTGTCTGTATTGCAAGGATGTATTTTTATGATAGCATCAGTGATGTGGGCATGTCTTTTGGAACTCATTTCGTACCGTGATGATGAGGTTCAGCTGGAGTATCAAGGCATATGCCAGGAAGTCAAGAGCATTATGAAAATACAGGTCACTGCGGTCTATGCTTCATTAATAGTTTAGAGAAATATGTCTGCAAACATTTTTTTGTACAGAAACAGCTCAACATGCCCCCCATTAGAAATTAACCAAGTAAAGTTTTGTAAGTTTGCAAGTTTATAACCCGTCTGCCGTTATTAGGAATAAAAGGAAAAGAGCAAGGATGACCTTTATATATTATATTATTCAGTAGTGAATGCTTGAGCTTGAGTCATTTTCTATCAAGAAATATGTTTTCTCAAGGATACATTTTAACAATTCTGAATCAATGGCATATTTTAGTCCCATTTGTAAGGCCTTTCCATGTGGCAAACATCCTGTTCCACACAAACAATTTCTATGAGAGAAATATAATAATGAAGAAATGTCATCTGTAGTGAGCCAGAAGTATTCCTGCCCATCCAACAAAATGTGTTCTACAGATGATTTCTAGAATATGTGACTCCAGGGCTGTATCCGAAATCCCATACTCTCTACATAGGTACTTTTTTTAATTTAGTGACCGTTAAAAAGTACATTCTATATAGTTTGAAAGTTTGTAATATGAATATAATAATCCAGACATACTACATACACACTTCAGAATCTCACCAGAAATAGTAGGTCATCCGGGGACTTTTTGTATACTACTTTTTAGGGCACACTTTATTTTAAGGTCCAATTCTCACCATTAACAAACCATTAACTACGACTTTTGCCTCAATACATTCCTAATTTGCTGCTTATTAATAGTTAGTGAGGTAGTTGTTAAATTTAGGTATTAGGTAGGATTAGGGATGTAGAATATGGTCATGCAGAATATGTGCTAATAAAGAATAATAAAGAGCCAATATGTTATTAATAGGCATGCTAATAAGCAACTAGTTTATAGTGAGAACTGGTCCCTATATTAAAGTGTTTCAGTTTTTCATGATTTTTTTTATTTTTATTTTTTTTATTCATGTTTGTGACAGGGTTGTGCACCATTCAGAATTGAATTTTAAGTTCCAATTCAGTTCCTTAATTTGAATTGAAGTAGCAAACAGAATTCAGAATTGCAATTAAAATTTTAATGTGCAATACTATTTGGGGTCAGTAAGCATCAAATCATCATATTAGAATGACTTCTGAAAGTCTTCATGTGACACTAAGGACTGGAGTAATGGCTGCTGAAAATTCAGCTTTGCATTTTAAAATATATTAAAATAGAAAACAGTTATTATTTTATCTTTGCAATGATATTGAACAATTTTACTATTTTTACTGTATCATGATCAAATAAATGCAGCTTTGGTAAACATAAGATACTTCTTTCAAAAAAATAAATAAATACTGAGCACAAAAATTGTGAACAGTAGTCCAAGTAGAAATAGCATAATAAAAAATTAAAAGAAATACATATGTCTGTCATTTTAATCTAAAAATGTAAAGTTTATCCATATAGACTTTGAATATTGGCTTTTTAAGGTTTGTAGGCCTTACAGATTCGCACAACCCCTGGTGTCTGAACACATTATGTAAGCAGACTGCTCTGCAGAGAGCCACACATTAACTTTTCCGTTATATTCCCTGGTGTATGTTGAATTTCCAGTGGTATAATGTTTTTGGCATTGTTGTTCAGATGCTTTATTACACTTCAGTGCAGCACCCATCAATCTGTTAAGGCTTGTATACCAGTGACACACCAGGGATGCAATTGTTATGAATGGGCAGAGGTGAAGGAGGAAAAAAAGAGTATTTGTGTAAAACAAACCCAATATGCAGCATGACAACAGGAATTAATGTGAGCCCTTAAAGAGTCTGGAGAACGGCTGAGGCTGCTGACACTTAGAGGCTTGATGGACTGGTTAACCAGCTGAACCTCACATTTATTAACACACAGGACCTCAGGGATCCTTGCAGGCGAATACAACCTAGTCAGCCAACAGGTTAAGAAGAGACTCTGCTCTCTAATGGCAGAAGTAACTGGTGTTTTGTTACTCTGAGCTGAACTGTCACACAGACGGTTGAGCGCGTCATAGTACAATGAGTTTATAGCATGCTAAATATGGTTTTCCAGTGTAGTGAGACACACAGAGAGGGAGCGAACAGATGGGGTCTGTAAACAGTTGTCACTGCTTACTCAGTGGGTCTACTGAAGGATGGTCACTGGGATATGTGCAAGCAGAGACTCATCTATCCTCTGCCAAAATAAATTCACTCATCCCCAGCTGGAGAGTGACAATGAAAGGAACCAGTTTCCTTGAATTTCATTCAAAAATTCTTCACATGTGTGAGTTTCTCACATCCATTCTATCAAAACCTACCACATGGTGTCTATTGATGAACAAATAAACAGAGTTATCTCCAGGTCAGGGAATATTATTTTCAGCCAAAAATAGTACTTCATTACAAAGTTGAAAAATTAAACAAAAAAATAATTAACCTACCAGTATTTTTGCAGTAACAATAGTGTATACTTGTTTGACAGGCAGCTGCTGTGAAGGGCGGTCATGTCTTGAGGTGATGTGGCTGTGCTCAATGGCAAGGGAATGATAAAATACTAGGATATTAAAGTAAACATAGTCTTAAATAACTAAACATACTGTACATATTATCATGCAGTGTAAATGCAGCCTATTGAATTAATGCTATTGCTATCTACTGTCATTAATAATTGAAAGAATAGGAAAGTCATTCACTATTCTTGTCTAGACTTTATCAGTTTAAACAAGCATCTATTAAAAACTTCAAAGACTGTTTTATTCTATAGTTATTTATTTTACTACTGTTCAATATCTTTTTTGAGGTACTGTTTAATTGAAATTTAAATGTCATTGTTTAAATTACATTTACATTAGAATGACTTTTAAAATAATTAAATCATTTTAAAAACTTTTTTATATATTTTTTTTATTTATTTATTTTTTTTTATAATTATTCAATTCATGTAATGTTGGCATGACATGAATATTCACACATCTGTTTTTTAAGTAAATGTTATAGATCTTATTGTGAACAATTCATCTGTGCATATGTTGTATTTTTTACAAATGTTTTGACCTCATAATTCTTATTAAAAAAAGTCATAACTGGATGTTCTGGTGATGTCATAAGCATCAGCAGACATGCAAAAAGAAGACCTTCAGCTGCACTTGACAGCACCTCGAGTGAGAAGCGATTGCTAAGATTTATTCAAATGTCCTTGACAATCTAAAAATGTCAGACTGATGTTTGGGAGCCAGTGGGTGACAAAAACAAACAGCGGCTCGGAATGTGGCTTTCGGTCATTTCACAGGCTCCAGTGTTGCTCAACCATGTTCAAACCCCGCTGTGGGCCTACAGAGACACGCAGACTGATAGGTGAAGAGATAGGGAGTGACACATAATGTGTATGGCATATTCATCATGCCAGAGTCCCATCCATCTCTGCCCATATCCCCCCGTTGAGCGTGAATAAGTGACTTTGCTAAAAAATAGACCACTCAAGAAATAACAGTCTGAAACTACAATGAAACAACAGCCACCTCAGTCACTGTCTATTCACCGGGACGATTTGTCTCACTTCCAGCTGCTAGACCTCAAACATATGAGAAGCGGCCAAAGTCCCGTTTCCTGCTGACTCAGAAATACGTCTCATTATTTACTCGCTTCAGGTTACGAGAAGACTAGAGACTTCAGTTTGAATATTCCCTGTGATGCTTCTGGTGGCTAGATGTCCACAAGCTGACACAAGCATTCTTGAACTTAATATATTACACTTGCTTTTTAAAAGGGAAAAGAGTATCAAATTTAGCTGAAGCTTTTCTGGGTTAACAGCAGACAGTATGCTAAAAAATTAAGGTCCTGATATACTTCAAGCGAAGTCAAAAAACTAACTGGTGGTGTGACATAATTTCAAACAAAATCAGGCCAAAATAAAGTTAGTTTGGAGTTTGTTTTAGGAGTTCGAAAAAAAGTTGCCAAAGGAAACTTTCTGGAAAAGTTTGTTCTGGTTGGTAATCACTTTCAAACTACCATTGGTTTATGGCGATTATATAACAGCTAGTATGTGGTTTGGGACTCCTTCTTTGACATGGAAATCTTTTCCATTTCATCTCTAATGTTCAGTTCGTCAGGTCAGTCGTCCATGAGTAAAAATATGAAAACACTAGAGAGCTGCTTTATAGTAAAAATAAAAGTTGTAATTCTATTTGAATACGACACTGACACCAATGCTTCGTGTTGAATACTATACTTTAAATACTTACTTTAAAGAAATCTATAAAGTGCTATATGTCGTAAGGGTCAATTTATCGAAATTGAGATTTATACATCATCTGAAATCTGAATAAATAACCTTTCCATTGATGTATGGTTTGTTAGGATAGGACAACATTTGGCCGAGATACAACTTGAAAATCTGAAATCTGAGGTTGCAAAAAAAAAATTCTAAATATTGAGAAAATCGTCTTTAATGTTGTCCAAAGTCCTCAGCAATGCATATTACTAACCAAAAATTCAGTTTTGATATATGTACGGTAGGAAATTTACAAAATATCTTCATGGAACATGATCTTTACTTAATATCCTAATGTTCCCCTTCAGGACCTTGAGCTGCGTCGAAACGCTATGGGAAAGCCTTCAGCGTGACCACGCCCTGAATCACGTCTGTAATCAGTCCAATGGATGGGCGAGACGTCACGGGCGGGGTGATGTAGAGACCAGGCAGCTTAAAAGCACATGCGGTGGATACAGAGGAAGCTTTCTGTCATTCAGCAAGCGCTCTGTGCGTGTCAGTCTTATGTATTGTTGTCTGTCTCAGTTGCACAAGCATATTATGTCTAATGCTTCTCAGAAGACAAAGCTCAAGGGCGAGACCAAGCAGTATTTTAGACTGTGTGTTCCTCCCTGCCCGCGTTACATTATGGGTGGGGATACACACAGTTTGTTTGTTGTTTACTTGGCAGTGGAGCTTGCACAGTCAGTTCTCGAGGGGGCTGATTGTGCTTCTGCCCGTTGCAAACGCTCCACTCCCACCGGGCAGACTTCGAGGAGTGTGTC
This sequence comes from Sinocyclocheilus anshuiensis, assembly GCF_001515605.1. Taxonomy (NCBI): domain Eukaryota; kingdom Metazoa; phylum Chordata; class Actinopteri; order Cypriniformes; family Cyprinidae; genus Sinocyclocheilus; species Sinocyclocheilus anshuiensis. The sequence goes on along the minus strand of NW_015544194.1, from coordinate 2,438,190 downwards.
CGTCTTTGTGATCGTTGCGGTTCCGGTCCCGCAGCTGCTGAGGCATGGCGGTGATTGAGATCGCGGGGATCGCACATGGATCTAGTGGATGGGTTGGAGATGGGCTCGCCCTTTCTCTGCCTCACTCCCTAGATCTAGCGCTCTCTCTCGGGGTTCGGAAGCCCGCGCTGCGGTCTCTTCCCCCTTTGAGTGAGAGCTCGTGCTGCAGCTATCTTTCTCTAAGGAGGTCTCTAGAGCAGCTAGTTCGGCCGTCCCCTGCCGGTCCACCGCTTCAGGGCACCAAGCTAGCCGCTCTGATTACACCAGAGGTCAGTCTCAAGAGACTGATTCCCTTAGTAGACTATTTGGCAGCATGGAAGCTTCTGCCAAATGTGTCTCAATGGGTCCTGCACACTGTAGAGAGAGGCTACAAAATCCAATTCGGTTCTCCGCCACCTCGTTTCAATGGGGTACGTCCCACTCTGGTGGGCCCCGGGCAGGCTCTGGTAATGGAACAGGAAGTAAACAATCTCTTGAGGAAGGAGGCCATCGAGGTGGTCCCTCCTCGCGGGAGTCTGGGTTCTACAGCCGGTACTACATTGTTCCAAAGAAAGGGGTTGTGTCCCTTTTTAGATCTGCACAATTGAACCGCTCAGTCATGTGACTGAAGATCAGGATGCTCACTCTCAAATAGGTCGTGTCTCAGATCAGGTCCAAGGACTGATTTGTCTCGATAGATCTAAAGGACACATACCTCATCCTTCCACAACACAGGAAGTTCCTGAGGTTTGCTTTTGGGGGTAAAAGCTTACCAATATCGGGTTCTTCCGTTAGGCCTTGCACTCTCACCCCGCACTTTCACCAGGTGTGTGGATGCTGCTCTGACTCCGCTGCGACTCCAGGGCATCCGCATACTGAAGTATTTCAACGTTTGGTTGATATTAGCTCTATCGGAGCAGACGGTGGTTCAACATCGAGGTGTTGTTCTCGTCCATGCGGAAGTGCTGGGGTTAAGACTAAACGCCAAAAAAGTGTCCTTTCTCCATTACTGAGAACCACTTATCTGGCCATGGTGTGGGATTCGACCTCGATGCAGGCACAATTGTCTCCTGCTCAGTTCGGTTCGATCCTCACGGCAGTCGCGAGAGTGAGAGAGGGCCGCACTGCACTGCACTGGCAAGCAGTTTCGAAAACTGCTGGGTCTGATGGCAGCTGCGTCCAATGTGATATATTTTGGCCTGCTGTACATGAGACCCCCACAGTGGTGGCTCAAGACTAAAGGATTTTCCCCGAGGGGAAATCCGCTTCGCATGATCAAGGTCATGTGGCTATGCCTTCGTGTCTTAGACATGTGGAGGAAACTTTGGTTCTTGTCTCAGGGCCCGGTGCTGGGAGCTCCTTGTCGCCACGTAACGCTAGCGACGGACGCGTCCCTCACTGGCTGGGGAGCAGTCATGAGTGGCCGCTCGGCCTGCGGTCTGTGGAGCGGCCGCCATCTTTCATGGCGCATAACTGCCTGGAGATGCTGGCCGTGTTTCTAGCATTGAAACACTTTCTCCCAGACCTCGCAAACCATCAAGAGATCGTCATGTGCTGGTGCGCACCGACAACAAAGCTGTGGTCTCTTACATCAACCATAAGGAAGGTCTGCGTTCGCGCCCCTTCCTTGTGTGGTCCCAGGAGAAACTCCTCTCGCTGAGAGCAGTTCACATCACTGGGCATCTCAATATGGGAGCAGACATCCTGTCGAGGCAGGGGCCGAGGCCCGGGAAATGGGAACTTCACCCCGAGGTGGTGAAGCAGATTTGGAGGTAGATCTGTTGCGACTCAAGACACCTCGCACTGTCCCCTCTGGTTCTCTCTGATGCATCCAGCTCCTCTCGGACTAGACACTATGGTACAGACTTGGCCGAGGCTTCATCTGTATGCCTTTCCCCTGATTGCTCTGCTCCCGGGAGTTCTGGAGAGAGTGCGCCGGGACGGGAATCCCCGTTCTGGCCGGGCCGAGTGTATTCTCGGATCTGATTTCCCTTCTCGATGGCTCTCCGTGGAAGATTCCCGTCAGGAGGGATCTCCTCTCTCAGCTGGGGCCTTGTGGGTGTGGCCGCTGAGGGGGCACAGCTCATAGGTTCCGGTTTCTCAACTGAGGTTGTTGAGACCATACTCCAGTCCAGAGCTCCCTCCACGAGGAAACTGTACTCCTTGAAGTGAACCTTCACTCCTTGATGCGGCACCCGCCAGCTCGACCCAGTTAACTGCCCAGTTTGTTCAGTACTAGAGTTCTTGCAGGTACGGTTATCCGCAGGGTTATCTCACTCCACCTTGAAGGTATCCGTGGCAGCCCTAGCTGCTTTTCACGCCCCTCTTGGTGGTTGGTCTTTCGGGAGAGACCCACTAGTTACATGTTTCCTCCGTGGTGCGCTGAGGCCTCCAGCCAGAGAAGCTTATGCTAAGTGGTGGATCAGGATGCTATTCCATAGCTTTGAGTCCGCTGATCTCTCCACTCCCTTGGGGGTCAAGGCTCACTCCTCCAGAAGTTGGCCTTCAGGACGCTGCGGGATGTCCACCTGGCTTACTTTGTCAGGTTCTTACCTGCATTCTGCGCCACTCCTGGCTCCCTCTCTCTCGCCTTAGCTGTGCTCTTCCACACCAGGCAGGGATTTGTAAGTCTGGCGGCGTGGGCATACTCGTTCCCATAGCGTTTCGACGCAGCTCGAGTTCCTGAAAGGGAACGTCTCTAGGTTACGCATGTAACCATGGTTCTCTGAGGGAATGAGACACTGCGTTTCATTACTATACTTCCGGCATCCCTGTGAGCGCTTCCTTCATTCTACCAGAAGCTGCCGTTGTATCCACCGCACATGCTTTTAAGCTTCCTGGTCGCTACGTCACCCCGCCCATGACATCTCGCCCATTCATTGGACTGATTACACACGTGAGGGGAACGTGTTCCCGTAGCATTTCGACGCAGCGTCTCGTTCCCTCAGGGAACCAGGGTTACATGCGTAACCTAGAGACGTTTTCTTTGGGGGTGGGAGGGGCAGACAGAACGTTGCCTTTTACGTCGTTTGGGCTGCCTTGTTGAGCGTAGTGGCACTGAGAACATTATATTTCACACACTTTAAGCTCTTTTATTTTCCAAATGTAATATAATTAGTCCAGCGAGTGAATCGGTTTGTAATGCGTACCGAACCAAAAGCCTCATACCAAACATTTCAATACGAATACATGTATCATTACACCCCTACTATCATCTATCTATCTATCTATCTATCTATCTAGTTATATCGTTTTATTGTTTTATCATTCCTTCTTTCTACCTATCGTTCTTTCTTTCTTTCTTTCTTTCTTGCTTTTACTTTTATAAGCTCAAAAAAGCTAGTTAGTTTGTATAAGGCTTTATATAAGTAAGTGATTGATTGATTGATTGATTCATTCGCTCATTTGTTTATGTGCAAAAATGCTAGTTAGTTTGCATATGAATTTTATAAGTAGATTTGTTTATATATTTATGTGCTTCAGTTCAGAGCAAAATACCTGCAAATACAAGTTCATTAATTTAATTTAATTTAATTTAATTTAATTTAATTTAATTTAATTGTATTTTATTTTTAGTGCAAAAAGGCTAGTTAATCTATGTAGGGCTTTGCGTAAGTGTTTTTTTCTTTCCATTCATTCATTCATTCATTTGTTTGTTCTTTTGTTCTTCCATTTGCTTTTAAGTTCAAAAACTCCTTTATTTATGTATTTGTTTGTTTCACATCAAATACAGGTTTGTTGCTAAATGCAAAAAAAGGTAATTAGTTTGTACAGGGTGTTGTGAAAGTTTGTTTGTGCGGTTATTCATCTGTTCGTTCATTCATTCATTTGTTCATTCACTAGAGTCTAAATACTGCAAACATACTTATTTACTTATTTAAAAGCTACTTAGCCTGCAGGGTTTTGTTTACATACAATTGTTTGTTTATTAATGAATGAATGCACAAAGCTTGTTAGTTTGTATAACCGCTCAGTCATGTGACTGAAGATCAGGATGCTCACTCTCAAATAGGTCGTGTCTCAGATCAGGTCCAAGGACTGATTTGTCTCGATAGATCTAAAGGACACATACCTCATCCTTCCACAACACAGGAAGTTCCTGAGGTTTGCTTTTGGGGGTAAAAGCTTACCAATATCGGGTTCTTCCGTTAGGCCTTGCACTCTCACCCCGCACTTTCACCAGGTGTGTGGATGCTGCTCTGACTCCGCTGCGACTCCAGGGCATCCGCATACTGAAGTATTTCAACGTTTGGTTGATATTAGCTCTATCGGAGCAGACGGTGGTTCAACATCGAGGTGTTGTTCTCGTCCATGCGGAAGTGCTGGGGTTAAGACTAAACGCCAAAAAAGTGTCCTTTCTCCATTACTGAGAACCACTTATCTGGCCATGGTGTGGGATTCGACCTCGATGCAGGCACAATTGTCTCCTGCTCAGTTCGGTTCGATCCTCACGGCAGTCGCGAGAGTGAGAGAGGGCCGCACTGCACTGCACTGGCAAGCAGTTTCGAAAACTGCTGGGTCTGATGGCAGCTGCGTCCAATGTGATATATTTTGGCCTGCTGTACATGAGACCCCCACAGTGGTGGCTCAAGACTAAAGGATTTTCCCCGAGGGGAAATCCGCTTCGCATGATCAAGGTCATGTGGCTATGCCTTCGTGTCTTAGACATGTGGAGGAAACTTTGGTTCTTGTCTCAGGGCCTGGTGCTGGGAGCTCCTTGTCGCCACGTAACGCTAGCGACGGACGCGTCCCTCACTGGCTGGGGAGCAGTCATGAGTGGCCGCTCGGCCTGCGGTCTGTGGAGCGGCCGCCATCTTTCATGGCGCATAACTGCCTGGAGATGCTGGCCGTGTTTCTAGCATTGAAACACTTTCTCCCAGACCTCGCAAACCATCAAGAGATCGTCATGTGCTGGTGCGCACCGACAACAAAGCTGTGGTCTCTTACATCAACCATAAGGAAGGTCTGCGTTCGCGCCCCTTCCTTGTGTGGTCCCAGGAGAAACTCCTCTCGCTGAGAGCAGTTCACATCACTGGGCATCTCAATATGGGAGCAGACATCCTGTCGAGGCAGGGGCCGAGGCCCGGGAAATGGGAACTTCACCCCGAGGTGGTGAAGCAGATTTGGAGGTAGATCTGTTGCGACTCAAGACACCTCGCACTGTCCCCTCTGGTTCTCTCTGATGCATCCAGCTCCTCTCGGACTAGACACTATGGTACAGACTTGGCCGAGGCTTCATCTGTATGCCTTTCCCCTGATTGCTCTGCTCCCGGGAGTTCTGGAGAGAGTACGCCGTGATGGGGTCCATCTGTTGCTAGTAGCCCCGTTCTGGCCGGCCCGAGTATCGTTCTCGGACCTGGTGTCCCTCCTCGACGGCACCATTCTTCACCCCTGCCCGGCCTTGTGGGCCTTGTGGGTGTGGCCGCTGAGGGGGCACAGCTCATAGGTTCCGGTTTCTCAACTGAGGCCATACTCCAGACCCAGTTAACTGCCCAGTTTGTTCAGTACTAGAGTTCTTGCAGGTACGGTTATCCGCAGGGTTATCTCACTCCACCTTGAAGGTATCCGTGGCAGCCCTAGCTGCTTTTCACGCCCCTCTTGGTGGTTGGTCTTTCGGGAGAGACCCACTAGTTACATGTTTCCTCCGTGGTGCGCTGAGGCCTCCAGCCAGAGAAGCTTATGCTAAGTGGTGGATCAGGATGCTATTCCATAGCTTTGAGTCCGCTGATCTCTCCACTCCCTTGGGGGTCAAGGCTCACTCCTCCAGAAGTTGGCCTTCAGGACGCTGCGGGATGTCCACCTGGCTTACTTTGTCAGGTTCTTACCTGCATTCTGCGCCACTCCTGGCTCCCTCTCTCTCGCCTTAGCTGTGCTCTTCCACACCAGGCAGGGATTTGTAAGTCTGGCGGCGTGGGCATACTCGTTCCCATAGCGTTTCGACGCAGCTCGAGTTCCTGAAAGGGAACGTCTCTAGGTTACGCATGTAACCATGGTTCTCTGAGGGAATGAGACACTGCGTTTCATTACTATACTTCCGGCATCCCTGTGAGCGCTTCCTTCATTCTACCAGAAGCTGCCGTTGTATCCACCGCACATGCTTTTAAGCTGCCTGGTCTCTACGTCACCACGCCCGTGACGTCTCGCCCATCCATTGGACTGATTACACACGTGATTCAGAGCATGGTCACGCTGAAGGCGTTCCCATAGCGTTTTGATGCAGTGTCTCGTTCCCTCGGGGAACCATGATTACATGCATAACCTAGAGACGATTTTTGGCATAAAAGAAAAATTGATAATTTTGACCCATACAGTGTATTTTGGGCTATTGCTACAAATATTCCCATGCTACTTAAGACTGGTTTTGTGGTGCAGGGTCACATATAAATAAACGTATAAATAAACGTGACTTCATGTGACATTGGATTAGTTTTACATGGACAGGTGATGTAAAGTAATTATTACCAGAGCTTCTCAGTGATTTTAGTCCCATCTGAATGTGCCGTCTAAGTACTCATTGTACCTTCTGTAAAAAGGTCCGGAAAAATTACCTCAGGTAATGCAAATCATGTACGAATAGACTAACTGTAAATATGTACATAAATATTCCATCTTTTCCCGTTTAAAAGCAGTTTTCCTCGGTTTTTCAAGTATGGAGGTGCTTCAAGAAGCATTCAGTTGCGTTCCAAGCGGTGGGACAAATCTGTGGCAACCCCAAGTGTTTTGCATATGACATTGCATACCATTCAGATCAAAAAGAAGGTTGAAAACACTTGTTAGAGGCATGAAACTTCTGTTAGCTTTAGGTAAGTGCCTATTACCAACATAATCCAATCAGAATTTAATCAGTTTAATTAATAAATCGTTCGATGTGGCACACACATGACAGGGAGGTGATGGTGGTGCATAAATCGAGTTATGCCTCCCATTTCTGGTAGTTTTACTAAGATTTCTTATCCCATGTGAATTGGCTATTAATATTACAGACATCCTATGGTAAAATTACATTACTCCATCTATCCTGGTAAAACTAATCCTGTCCGAATAGGGCTTCAGAGTGCTGAATTGCAGAGTTGGTGCAAACATTGCTATGATCTGATGCTTTTTTATCTGCTGTTTTCTCTCCATCATTTTTGTTGTGTTCATTTTGTTATTTAAAGAAAAGCATATAGCACATATATAGTCATCAAATGCCGCTTTTAGCAGTGTGGGCGTTGAGATGTTAGTTAACAGTATACCACGGCTTGCTTTTTACCCATGAGCGCAGAATGGAAAAAACTTTGCCATGAGTATATAGGAGCCTTTATATTCATACTTCAAAAAGACCATAAAATTGTGTTCAGAATTATTGTGAACGTTAAGATGCATCCCAGAAATTTAAGCTATATTCATGTGCATCTTCACCAGCCTCACATACACACACACATCACAATCCAGCACTCGACATGCAGCAGCTGATCTTTGAAGTCCCCTGCCTCCATTCGCTTCTTCTCTGTAATTTCCATTAATATTGCAGTGAGTAATGAGTCTTAGAAGATTAAACATCTTTATCCCCCCTCAGACTCACAGAAGAGTAATTATCTGAGCAGTACAGTGATATGTTATCTTCAGCAGTGACAAGAAAACAAATAAGCCCACGCACAGTTGTGCAGTCACACACGCAGGAGAGAGGTATTTGCGGACGGTCTTTCGCTTGTTTCTGAATGGACTTCCCTTGGAATCATCAGGGACCTGCTGACCGGAGAGCATCTCGCCAAGCCTCTGCTGAAGGATCGCCTCGGCCAGCGGTATCTAATGAATTAATTAAGAAGATAGGACTGTGCTTGTAAAATGCTGTGCATACGGAGATCTGTGCACTTTGAATAATAATTTATTTTCAAAAGAAAATGGATGGAGGGAATAACCATTATTAGCACTTTGCAGATACAAGAACCTAATAATCATTCTCAGACAAATCTCTCACCATTTCAGCTTTGTCAGTAATATTACACTACCATTTGGCCATGATTTGAGGAGATGATCTGAATTCAAGCCTTTTTGCCTCCTGCTGCTACCAAAAGAGGCTATACAATCTATTTTAGCTGTGTCTGGGTAAACAAGAAAATGGAGGGAAAGAGAAAGGGCAGCTTTCATTTTAAATCAGCTTGCTCTTAGCCTTGAGCTATTTTTCAACAGGGAAAAGGGGTTTTTGAGGCATATGAAAGTTGGACGTTTGGATAATGGATTTCACTTTTATGCTTCCACTATCCAACTGTTTTGGAGTACCATGGTCATTTCTAGAAATATTCTGCACATTTTTCTTGGTTACTGTTCTTTAGCAGAGTTTGTCACAGGCTGGTGTAGTGATGACAAAAACTTGTACATGGTCTTGACAGACATGCTTTAATCAAATGCAGTGCATTCAAAATATACATTTATCGGTATGTGTGTTCTCGATAGATTGAACCCATGACCTTGGCATTTCCAATGCAATACTGCATTATTTGAGCCTCAGAAATACACGTAGAAATGTGTTATCTGATTATTCTGTGGAGTTTTCTTCTCTATGTATTGCAAATGAGCCTGGGCTTCCTGAACTTCATTAATTCACTAGTTCAATTAATGAAAGAACACAACATAATTTCAGTAATATTGACCGTTTGTCAGGCCGGTGTTCCTGTCTTGTGTTTTGCTCCCCATGTGCCTTCCTTGACCCAGTTTCTCCCTCCATGCCCTTATTTGGTTATCTTTCTGTTCCTGTCCTCATTATAGTTCTTTATGTTTATTTGGTTCCTCTTGTTTTTGATTAATTATTTAGTTTACTCCCTGTTACTTAAGCCCAGTGTTTTCCTGTGTGTAGCCTCCAGTATTATATGTTGAAGTTGTGTTTCCTGTGTGTCTCTGCCTGCCTTGTGTTACCCCGTCTTGGAAGATTAAAGACTGTTACTATGAGTTTATCCTACGTCTCCTTGTTCTTCGTTCCGCCACAGTTGGCAACCGTGACAGAATACCGGACCAAAACAGTTTCTCCCTCCATGCCCTTATTTGGTTATTTTCCTGTTCTTGTCCTCATTATAGTTTGTTTATTTGGTTCCTCCTGTGTTTGATTAATTATCTAGTTTACTCCCTGTTACTTAAGCCCAGTGTTTTCCTGTGTCTAGCGTCTGGTATTGAACGTCGATGTTGTGTTTCCTATGTGTCTCTGCCTGCCTTGAGTTACCCCGTGTTGGATGATTAAAGACTGTTTACTTTGAGTTCAGCCCATGTCTCCTTGTTCTTCTTTTCGCCATAGAAGGCAATCGTGACACCATTCTTGTCTTCATTTATATTTCATTCTAACTTATTTAATTTTGAATTATCATTGGCATAATCTTTTATTTTTGCACATTGCACAATATTTAGCTATTTATTTATTAATTCATTCATTCAAAATACACTGTGAATATTTTGCCAGATTTTTAGGGGAAAAAACATGAAGGTCCACCCCTAAATGTAACCATATGTGGGATGTAAGCAGATTGTACAAAAATGTACGAATGAGATTTCGAATTATAGTACAAATTCATACAAATTAGCCACCAATCTGCCAAAATGTAAAAAAAAAAATGCTAATTGAATATTTCGCACATCATCTCCACCAACTAAATATAACATTTTGTGCTCCACAACTTCTCCTGTCTTGCACATCATTGTGTCTCCAACCTCTGGGCTACTCAACAGAATGGCTTCCATTTTGTCTAAAATAAAGACACCTTTCCTACTTACTTTAAAAGTTGTTTCAAAGTCTTTTTTCCCTCTCTGCAACCTTAACAGAGTGTCTACATTTGCATCTCTGAAACGGAAACCTCTCTCGCTCCCCTCTTTCCACCTGCATGTGTTCCTTTCCCAGCTTTCTTTACAAAGAGCCGGCATCTCAGCTGGAGCTTTCCTCCACGCATACAGAGTCTGATGCTCCTGCAGGGAAGGAGAATTCTCCTCTCTGCCACCACAACAGAGGAGCCACATCAAATGGCAAACACCACCACAGGCTGCCTAAGCTTCAGAGAGAGGGATAGAGAGTGGGAAAAAGAGAGAGTGTGAGATAGAGGGAGAAAGAGAGCGGGAAGCATGTTGTTGTGATAAACTGTGTCCCAGCGCAGGCTTGTTTCTGCTAACTTGCGTCTGTGCACTACTGAGAGATGTGAAAACAGATGCACATAGTTTAGCACTAGGTGGATATGCGTGACCTGCTCCTTCAGTTTTAGACCCAGAAACACATTTAAGTTTTATGTACTAAATGGTCTTTGCTTTCTAATTATGTAGTTATGTTTACATTTATTCAAACAAAAAATTTCAGAACAATTTTCAGACTTTTCTTTTTAACATTGTAATATTTTTTTTTTCAGTCAAACATTAAATAAATCAAGACTAGCATTGTCACCATACTGGAATTTCTACCTTTTATACAATACCTTGAAACAATTACGGAGTATCTATTTACATTAAGTGCAATAGGATTAAAACAGATTATACAATAATAATGATAATAATAATAATAAGGTTAAGTAAAAATACAATGCATTTATAAGAAATTATTTATATATTTTACCACATTAAAGAGTGTCAAACCAGCATTTATTGTTTGAATTTTATAAATTAAAGTGATATTTGAAAGCTGACACTTTGCAATTTCAACAGTTTGTTTATAATCACATTTTTTGCTAAATATCACATTCTGTATGTGTCACATATAGCATTTGCTCCATCAATGTTGGGTTTGTGACCAAAATGATCTCTTGTCAGTTGGAGAAGCTACTTCTACAAAGATCCGTCTGCCATCTTTGGTTATTATTAGACCTGTCAAAAGAAGTTTGTCATAAACAGAAAATATAGCTTGCAGAGAAACCCACTCAGTGTGTTTTTACAGTTCTGACCTGAAAAGGACGCTGGTGTAATTAGCCAGCAGCATCAGAAAACCCATCTTGAGCAGATAGAACAGAATAGTGAAGCCTGCCGCCTGATGCCTGACATGTCCAACAGCACTGCACTGCACGGGTCAAAAGAGTTCTCTTTATTGGCAGATACACGTGTCAGAAGAAGTAACCACATGATAATTACACCTTTCACTATACCACACATCTCATATTCGAAGTGTCAAAGCTGTGTTCTTCCCACTCACAGTACACTGCCTCGAGGTAAGAGCAGAGTAGACTGGGGTACGACCAGTATGAAGGTTAGAGAAGGGCCGGAGCGAACACTAAAGCTAATTAATGCAGGTACAGTACTGTATACAGACTCGCTGGCTGCTCAACATGGTGTTTGCCCACCCACGGTTAATAAGCTCTGAAAGAAGGAAGACATCTGCCCTGGATTCACTGGGGCTGGGAGAGACAAGTTGAATAGTTAAACAGACACCAAGCCACAGTCTGCTCAGTCTAGACTAGAGAATATGTGAAACTTTATCCAAAGATGTCTTACATGACTTCAAACTGTTCACAGACTCCTAACAGCACAGAAAAAAATCACTTACATGAAAATATTGCTATTAAAATCATCTAAATAATGCCATAGTATTCTGAACTTCGTAAACTTTGCATAATAAGGCCAATATGGCTGAAACAGAATGATTTGTAATGCAATTATTGATGAATTAATAACTTGTGCATGCATATAAAACATGTAAAAACACTATGAATAACTCAGTTTTCTTTCACAGAGTCAACAACCTCAACAGCACCAGACCCCTACACTCCACCCACTCGTTCACAGTCACCGGAGTTCTGATTACCTGCACCTGTCACAACCAATCAGCACACACTAACTACCTCAGTTCTCTGTTGTCTGGTCTTGTTGTTCCTTCCTGGATGCTACCTGACTACTTACCTGCATGTACCTTCTTCAGTCTGTCATTCCTCTGCATCCAATCTCCGGATCCGGCTCACCAACACCAGCTCATCCAAACCTGCAAAGATAAGACTGTTACTCACTGAAATACCTCTGCATTGCTTTATTGACCATATACTAACTTGCTCTCCAAGTTAGTCCCATGGCCCGACCAATGACCTACTCAGAATGGCAGAAGATTGCAGAGGGTTCCTGCTACAGTGCTCTCTGTTTTTCGAAATTCAGCTGTGGCTGTTCACCAATGATCGTGCCAAGATTGCATGCATCATTTCCCTGTTATCTGGATGAGCCTTGCAGTGGGCACATGCTATGTGGGACGCCGATGGACCAGTTGCTAACTTGCTGACACTGTTTACCGTGCATTTCAAAGACGTCTTTGGGCAGTCCGTCAGCACGCTCTCTGTGCATGATCAACTCGACCGGTTCCGCCAAGGGAGATCTTCAGTCACAGACTATGCTCTTCAGTTTCACACTTTGGCAGCTGTCAGACTGTGCGATCGACTTGCTGCCTGGGGCTACGTTACCACGTGGTAAAGTCTACCCATTGTCCATCCCGGAACAAAAGGCCATGGAGAAGTATATCAGAGTATCGGAGCATATTGGCTATGTCATCGACCAACATGGCATCCAAATAGACCAGAGGAAGGTACAGGCAGTTGAGAATTGGCCACCACCCACATCCATAAAAGAACTACAACACTTCTTGGGGTTTGGAAACTTCTACAGGAGGTTCATCAACAATTTCAGTAAGATCTGCTTAGCTCTAACCTCCTGGCTGAAACAAGGGACCAAGTCTCTCTCATGGAACTTCGAAGCACCCAACACCGACAACCAGCTCAAGAAAGCCTTCTGTACCAATCCTACCCTAGTGCAGTGGTTCTCAATCCCAGTCCTGGGGGCCCCCTGTTCTGCACATTTAGCATGTCTCCCTTATTTATGTGACTTTTGTGACTTTGTGACGTGACATGTGGCCAAGTATGGTTACCCATACTAGGAATTAGTGCTCTGCATTTAATCCATCCTTAGTGCACACACACAGCAGTGAACACACACACACCATGAACACACACCCGGAGGAGTGGGCAGCCATTTATGCTGCGGCGCCCGGGGAGCAGTTGGGGGTTCGGTGCCTTACTCAAGGGCACCTCAGTCGTGGTATTGAAGGTGGGAGAGAGCGCTGTACATTTACTCCCCCCACCTACAATCTCTTCCGGTACGAGACTCAAACCCGCAACCTTTGGGTTACGAGTCCAACTCTCTAACCATTAGGCCACAACTTCCCCCAAATTTAATTTACCAAAACCAAATTTAACACATCTGATTGAGACCATCAGCTCATTAGTTCAGTTCATGAATCTCTCTCTCCTAACGAGCTGATGATCTCAATCAGGTGTGTTAAATAAGGGAGACATGCAAAATGTGCAGAGCAGGGGGCCCCCAGGACTGGAATTGAGAACCACTGCCCTAGTGCATCCCAATCCAGAACTGCCCTTCACCGTCGAGGTTGATGCATCCATCACAGGGGTAGGAACCGTATTGTCTCAGTGGCAGGGTAAGCCTCCCAAACTCCATCCATGTGACTTTTTCTCTAAGAAGCTGTTCCCGGCGGTGCGCAACTATGACATCAGTAACCACAAACTGCTGGCTATCAAACTAACCTTAGAAGAGTGGCGTCATTGGTTGAAGGAAGCTAAACATCCCTTTGAAGTCATCACAGACCGCCGCAACCTTGAGTATCTCTGAGAAACCAAAATACTAAACACCCATTAAGCTTGCTGGGCTCTCTTCACTAGATTCAATTTCACTGTGACTTACCAGCCAGGGAGTAAGAACCAGCAAATGTCCCATTTCTACCACCCCAAGTCCGAGACAACTCCTCCTGAGCCCATTCTCCCTCCAGCCATCATCGTCAGCATGACTGATGCATGTCATCGATGACAAGATCGCAGAAGCCACACGGTCTGAACCTGCTCCGCTGGGAGGTCCTGAGGGATGGAGTTACATGCCAACTCCTCTCTGTCTGTCCCTCATGGACTCAGCCCATACATCCCCTGGCTCTAGACACCCAGGCAGCCAGCAAACCCTCTCACTCCTCAGCAATCGCTACTAGTGGCCCAAAATGGCCCAGGACGTCTCCCAGTTCATCCAAGGATGCTCAGTCTGTGCCATATCAAAAGTACCTCACCACTTACCTGAAGGAAAGCTGGTCCCACTTCCGGTACCTAAAGGCCTTGTTCCCCCATTGGAATTGATTTCATCACTGACTTACCTTCTTCGGATTCTTACACATGTCCTCGTCATCATAAACCAATTCTCCACAGCATGCAAGTTAATTCCTTTAAAATGGACTACCCACTGCCTTTGAAACAGCCGAAACCCTCTTTCATCATTTTGGGATCCCCGAAGATATCGTCTCCGACCACGGACCCCAATTCATCTCCCGAGAGTGGAATGACTTCTTCCAGTTGCTTGGAGTCACAGTAAGCTTAACCTCTAGGTATCATCCACAGTACAACAGCCAGACTGAGCGGAAGATACAAAAAATCAGGAGATACTGGCAGTCATATTATCATGATAATCAAGTCAGCTGGAGCCGTTACTTTCCATGGCCCGAGTATCATCGTTCCTCCATCAGTGGACCCTTTGAAGGAGAACATCTACAGCAGGGGTGCCCAACCCTGTTCCTGGAGATCTACCTTCCTGCAGAGTTCAGCTCCAACCCTGATCAAACGCAACTGAATCAACTAATTAGGATCTGAAGGGGCACTTGATAATTACAGACAGGTGTGTTTGATCAGGGTTGGAACTGAACTGTGCAGGAAGGTAGATCTCCAGGAACAGGGTTGGGCACCCCTGATCTACAGAGTCAGCACCATCCTGGACTAGAGTGCCTAGAGTACCTCGTGGACTAGGAGGGGTTCGACCCAGAGGAAAGATCTTGGGTTGCCCATGATGACATACTAGACCCATCTCTGCTACTTGAATTACACAATCACCCCGATCATCCAGCATCGAGAGGCAGAGGCTGCCCCCGTCGTTGCCTGCCACGGTTATCAGTCATTGGTCATTGCATTATTGATCATATGTCAAACTGTTTTATGACGGTTTTATTAGCAAGAAATTAAAGTCACAAGGTAATGGAATGAATGATAGATCTGTTATTCTCCATTATGACGTATATCTGAGTGTAACAGATTATTAGACAAAAATGTAAGGCGGAGGCTTGGTTCAATTCATTGGTTGTTGATTGGATGGAGGCAGATCTGAATGTGAGCTTGCAGTTGATTGTAAGAAAGGGATGGGTTTATGCAGATTAAATAATTGGAGAAGTCTGCAGTACGTCACTAGACAGAAGACATCACAAGGTCAAAAAAATTAAGCATGCATGGATGAATCATTCACAATAAGATCAATATGTTTTGTTAAGAAATATATAGAATTTTACATGCTCCAAAGCAGCACTAAAAGAATCAAACTAGAAAAGACTTGACATGCATATACAGTCATTTTAATGTGTATCGCTGTTGTTGATTTGGCTCAAAAGCATTTAGCCATTGTTTTTATTAAGAAATTTGCTCATGATTTACTTTTTCTTCTAGCTATTTTAAATGGACACCTGGGAGTTTAAAAAAACACTTTTAGAATGTGCATAACAATCTTTCAGAAAATATGGCAAACTTAATGTTATGTGTTACTTCTTGCATTACTCCTACATGCTTCTCTTTCCATTCTGGACACTATGTGTGGAGCACTACTGCACATTAGTTGGCTGAGGAGCCACACTGTTCTGTGCCCATCAAACAAACATCCAGTTTATAGTCAACCTTAATAAGACACTGAGGGATTTTTCATGGCTAGTCTGTCATACTATGCGCTGACACTAGCAAGTAGTCAGCTAGAAAAACTGGAGTGGACACATACACGTACAGCTAGAACAGTAAGAGTAATGCTGAAGTAATCCTCAAGTAGTCTTCAGGTTTGTTTCACATCACATGCCCAAGCAGTCTATAATCGAAGCAACAGCATAACTATAACACTGAAAAAAAGTTTCTACTGCATAACCAAACAGCTTTGTATAGAAAATCAATTTCCAACTTACTATACTAAATATATCATATAATTATTACTGAAATAAATGAACTTTTCCACGACATTCTAATTTATTGAGATGCACCTGTATATATATATATATAAACCAGTATGTTGAAAACAGTTGTGTTGCTTAATATTTTTTGTGAAAACTTTGATATTTTTTCCAGAATCTTTCATGAATAGAAAGTAAAATAAATATAATAATAATTTACAATTTACAAAAGAGTTTGTTGATAAATAGATTTATAGTGCATTTTCACCATTTCTTCTGCTGAGTTCATGCACTATGCATCACCGCTCTGCTTGTTAATATGTGTACCAAAAGTTTTCACAGGGTGTGAAAGAGACCTTACCTCTAAAGAGCAAAAAATGTATCAGAATGTACTGTAACAAAAGGATGAGCACATTGAAGTTAAAAACCAAGAAGTTGTACTCATGTTAATTTCTCTCAAGGCTCATATTTCAGTGCTGTGTCGGTGGGCATGTTCAAACAGAAGGTGATGGTTTTCTGACCTCAGAAGGGACTGTGGCTGTTGTCCATGTAAGGGAAACAGGTCAATTTAGCTCAAAGGGAATCATTTAACTGAGTTGTTATGATCAGTGTGTTCCTTTTGTGTTAATGTTGAAAGCTGTTCTGTGAAAGAGTTGGTTAGGCTTGCTTCAGACTGGCTAGTGCTAGGGTCTGATTTATGAACATCCTGTTGTCTTGGGCCTCTGTGGAATTCGGCTTCTCATGTTTCAACCATGTTTTGACCAAATCTTAGATTGTCTGATTCGGTCTGATACCCTACATCCACCTTGGGCCTTTGAGTCTAGCTCCAGCAGATGGGGAAGGACTCGGGGTGCTGACACCTTAATGCGGGAAAATGGAAGGAAATATCAGTGGGAACAGAAAACCCTGCCAGGAGACAATCTGCAATGATCAGAGCCGAAATAACCTGGAATAGAGTGTTTGTGCTACAATTGTCCCTGCTTGGGGGCAATTTGGTTTAAAAAAAAAACATTAATTAGAAGTTTTGCAGAAATAGCACATTACTTGTTCAAGCAATTAACTTTACCATTAAAAACTAGATTCAAGAATGTATCTTTTTGCATATTGTTTTAAATTTATTACAGAATATTAAATAACAGTTATGCAGCAACACTGTGAAACAGTTATAGGAACACAATCCTGAAGCTGTTGTATAGTAACGCTGAATACCACCTGAGACAAAGAGGCCAACAATAAGTCACACATAATAAGAATCCCAGGGCTCACCACTTCCCCACACCGCATGTGTTGTGGCCAAACTCCAAAAACATATAAACACACAACCCAGCAAGCTTGGACTTTTGTCAGCAGCTCTGCAGGCCTAGAGATGTTCAATATCCTTTGTGGTGGTAAAGTAAATGTTTTCTATAATTGTTAGGCTGGATTATTTGTAGAGTTTGTCAGACCCTTGGCAAAGATCACATCATGGGTCCAATAATGCGTATACATGTGTATAGAAGTTTATTTAGTGCAGCAGGTTCAATGTAAACAAAATTAATTGAGGTATATGTACAAAAGAGAATAAAGGACACAATTAAACTGATTTTGTCCAAGTAAATGCATTAAATCTGCTATAGAAAAGGAAAAAAAAATGAGTATGAACTATTTACAAAGACCTCTTAAAGAGCAGATAATTGTAGAAAGGTTAGCTTGCAAATTAATTGCTTGTGTTTTAAACTCAACTTCTAAGTGCCTCTATGTCAGAAGCGTCTGACCTTTTTCCCTCATATTATCTAAAGAAAAATCTTAAACTTTGACAGGCTGTGTTTCTTCAATGCGAAAGTGCCATTAAAGCACCATTAAAATAAGAACAGAAAAACCTAAAATAACCACAAAGTAAGCATTTCCATTTTTCCTTCATTTCTGTTGAATGTGAGCACTGAGCATTTTTGAGCACGGTGTAGAATGAATAAATTATGCAGATTACTGTGTTTCTATTATTGTTTCACAGTTTGGTGCTTTTATTTCTGCTGTTGTTATATTTGCTGTCACTTTTAGTTATTTGTCATGTGGTGATATTCAGAGCGTGTGTTTTAACTAATGTGCTCTCTGGATGTCAACACTATTGTGGGTTATATGTGTGAAACGCATGTCTAAGCCATTCTGTTGGATTTGTTATCTGACTAATCATTCATGTAAACCATGTGGCAAAACCGGAGCAATGCCATTCCAGTCAACACGCAAGAGTTTATTCACTTCATGGAAATCGATGTTGATTTCATAAAACAGGATGCACAATTTTAACAGTAAATGAAAAACTCTATAAATATTAATATACAAATTAAAAGTCTGGGTCGTGGCACATACATAAATACATTTTAAATATATATACAGTGGGTACGGAAAGTATTCAGACCCCCTTAAATTTTTCACTCTTTGTTATATTGCAGCCATTT
>NW_015544194.1:2397680-2419243 GCF_001515605.1 Sinocyclocheilus anshuiensis | reverse complement strand
ACTGTATATATATATATATATATATATATAGAGAGAGAGAGAGAGGGTCACTTCTCATTCACTTAAATATTATCAGCTACAGCGAATGTATTTATGTTGCCTTCTGTGTTTTCCTAATGCAATATGACCATATTTACACAGGTTCTCCTCCTCCAAAAAGCTTTCAGACTCACATATGTAAAGAAATGTACATACATGTCTTTTTCTTGATTTCGCTTCTCTGATGTTGAATCGCCTGCCATGCTTCCTTCCACTGAAAGTTAGTAGCTGTGATGAAAAGATCAAGTGACTGAATAAAGGTGAACAGACCATTTCACAAAGGCCTCCGAAGGGATGGGAGCCCAAGGTAACCACCTATATAACTTAGGACAGGTCAATTCTGACTGCCACACCACAATGGGGGAAAAAGAATTTCAAATTCTACTAAATACAATACCTTTTGGTACTCATGTCATGTCTATTGCAGGTCTGTGCTGGCCTGTTTCTATGGAGGCAAACATTCAGTGAAATCATTAGTTCTCATGCAAAGGCTGTTAATTATTAATGCGCTTAAATCCTGCAATCATGAAATGGTATGAATTAATCTTGGTCTTACACTGCCATATCTCTTGTATAATGTGACATAAAAATGAGCTTGTTATACACCAGTCGGTGTTATGCACTACATTATTGTTGTGGCATCTTTGCATAAAAAGAAGCTAGACAAAATCTAAGAAGTGCAATGTGTTTTAGCTCCAGTATTCTTTCGAAATGAGCAGAGACTACAGAATAAACCTGGCAAAAATGGTGCAACAGTGAGAGGCCAGATCTTCAAAGAGCATGAGACACAACATCGATTTCTGCTATTTGATATGTGTCAAAAATCATATTTGGGTTCTTCAGACAGACAGCAAGGGAGAGATGAGAATGAAAGAATTTCGTAAAGCTATGAGATGAATGAAGATAAAGGGCAAGTGTTTCAATTTGGTTAGGTGTGTAACATCCAAAACCCAATAAAAAATATTTCGTCTTCACATCTTCCTCGCCTGTTACGCAAGATTCTTCTGGTATTCTTATGTAGAATTTATTCATTATTTGACATTTCAGTCAAAGATACTTTTGACAGACAGAAAACATTGTTTAGCAAGTAAAACATGCTGTGGATCTTTGTACGCAGGCATGTTTTTACTTGCAAAATCCCAATTTTGGGGGATCTTTAACCAGGCCTGGTGTCCTAACTTAAATTTTATTTAAAATATTGAAATATTAGATCACAATTTCTGCGCCAAAAAGTCACAGCTTCAATTATAAATGTGTGAGGCATTGAATATCTCGGGAGCCCTTCAATATTCTTGTCAAATTTTCACCTGACACTTGACTATAAGCTGACACTGACTTGACAGAAAATCAGTGAAAGATAAGTTATACAAGAACTCTTCATTACAAAATATTAGGACCCGGAATTTGACAGATTGACAAAGTCATCTACTTCAAATACCCTTTAAAATGAGTCAGCTTGAAGAAACGAATAACTTTATAGCACTCAAGACAGCCTATGAAGGGGGGAGGGGGGGAAGTAATTTGTGACAGGATGGGTACTGTAGATTCATTGAGTTCAAAACTCATTGAACTCACAGCGTGAGCAGTAATGGAAGTATACACATTTTTCCGTGCTCCCCGGCTGCTGTCCCTCCTCGGAGATGATGAAGAGGGGGCTGATGGAGAAAATGGTCAGGGAGGTGGTGTTGAAGGGGTGTGCATGTCGATAGCATCCAAAACACACTGGCAAGAAACGCAGAATATGAGCTGACAATTACAGCCTTTAATCCTAAACAACAGAATCGGACCTCCCGCCTCGTCCCGCGCAGAGTGACAGATGGTGTGAGATATTGCAGTCATTAAAGCTGGGAAACTCTGGCAAAGTGATCCTCCAAGTGTGCTCAGACTTCATTGATCCGAGCGCGTGCAACCTGTCCAGCCTCGACACCTTGCACCTGACCCCCCGATCTAATAATAGAGAGCGAGCTGTGATGGAGGGCATGAGAGAAGAGCAACTTGAGCCTCTCCTGAAATAATCGATTTAGTATTATCTCTTGCTGTTCGCATTTCTAGCTGGAAATGTATTATATTCAGATTTGTGCCTGCTGGATTATGGTGGCGGTGGGAGGTTTTCTTTTTTTAAACCCTTAATGGTGTTATTGCTTTGTCTTGTACTCTGACTCATAATAATGGAGTGAAGTCACTTATCTTGAGTGGCTCCTTTACAGATTTGGCAATAACAGTCTGCTGACTGGACGCTTGAGCCAATATGGATATTTAAATGAAGGAGTCCATTGAGGACTCAAACCACTCATCCACTTTCGCCTGGAGATAATGGGCCTGCCATCTGTGACAGGTTTTCTCAGAGCTAAAAGCTGATCGGCAAGCTCAACCACATATTACATGAGGAACTGATGCCCTGTTCGATTTTAGACTTACTCCATGTGCTTGCGCTACTTCCGACAACAGGACAAATGGATTTGGAACTTTTGCTTTGATCAGTGTAGACGGCCTCAAGCTGTTGTGATGTAACAAGTCGCGCCCATTGTAGACACACTCGGTGTCCGAATATGGCCACTACTACAAATTTGACGAAACTACTACTACAAAATTACTATGTGAAAAGAGTAGGCTATTATGTCAGAATTCATAGTATTTATAAAGGCTACTAATTCCATTGAAATTGTACCACTACTACTTCAACCGACATTCCTAATGCTGCATTCGAGAAGTCAGAGGTGGGAATATGGGAGGTGGGGGTTGAACTGTCCCACTTCCAACCTCAGTGCATTCCAGTCAATCACACCACAAGATGGCGCTATCAACAAAAACATTTTGTGTTCAGCAAGTTATGGCAAAATCGTAATTTAAGCAACATTCAGGCTCTACCAAAATCTGTTTATTGTCATTGTTCATTCATAATTTGTAAACTATGTAATGTTAAATATAATGATATGCAGTTCTAGACGTTGGTGCTAAATAGCTGACTAGGAATTACTGAGCAACCAAAATAGGTAAAAACGTCCCAAGTTAACAAGTCAAATGTCCAACTTGGAGCAACATTCCAGACGTTATTTTCAAGGAGGTGGGAAAAATCCAAGTTACAAGTTGTCTGGAACCCATCTGATAACAAAATAAAAAATATGACCCTGGACCACAAAACCAGTCATAACACGGGTATATTTGTAGCAATAACCAACAAATTGTATGGGTCAAAATGATTGATTTTTCTTTTATGACAAAAATCATTAGGATATTAAGTAAAGATCATGTTCCATTAAGATATTTTGTAAATTTCCAACTGTAAATATATCAAAACTTAATTTTTGATTAGTAATATGCATTGCTAAGTAATATGCATTGCTCTTTTGGACAACTTTAAAGGCGATTTTCTCAATATTTAGATTTTCAAATAGTTGTATCTTGGCCAAATATTGTCCTATCATATTAAACCATACATAAATGGAAAGCTTATTTATTCAGCTATCAGATCGACATAAAATCTCAATTTCACAAAATTGACACTTATGACTGGTTTGTGGTCCAGGGTCACAAATGACACCGCAAGTCACATGACATCACAGATGTTGCTCTTCATCAAATGCAGTACCTGTGATAGTTTGCGATTTTGTGCGCAGCTGGTGATTTTTCTGCTATACAAGTATGAAACAGAGAGATTTTTATAGTTCTTGTAAAAGAATCACACAGTCACAGACTGCTGTTGTTTGAATATAATTTGTCTGTCTACAAAAGACCAAAGGTTATCAAAGACAAACACCAGAATTGAGAGATAAATTGAATAAACAATTGGCTAATACTGAAATCACATTCTGCAATATTGTGGGTCATTTTGCCTCTTTTTGCTCCACCAGAAGAAATAATTCCAAATGCAGTCGCAGCAAGAGTAACATGCAGTAGTGGTGTTTAGTTTCTGAACGATGTGATCTGCAGAGTCAGAAACCATTAATACAGTCTGGAATATGCTCAAATATAGACAAGATGAGATACAAACTCTGGAAAGTTCAGCATTTCAAATTTAAGGTCCGTAACTAATCTTTGTATAAAATTACTTCAACTAGGCTACTTACAAGTTCAGCACAGAGGTAGTCAGGACGAGACCAACAAACCTTAATTTCCCTCAAAACTTTGCAAAACACAGCCTCTCTTACTCCACTAAGGAGTTTTTAAATAACAGTATCCTAGAAAAGTCCAACCTCAAGAGAAGTACGATGCTCCCTGACATTTAATTAACAGACAGCTCTGCTAATTAACAAAACCGTACGTATTCACCGCTATCTTGTATTTAAAGTGTACACGAGCAGCTTGCTTCTCTAGCATTCATATGCAGCATCACAAACTCTGGAAGGTGAAACACTCGTTGTCACAAATTAATGAGCAACTGGTAGATATTGTAGGTCACCTTAGTTTTGATGCAGAAGACAAGGGAGAAAAACAAGGAGAGGGTGGTGATGTTTACAGTCATAGGGGACACACTGAAACTAACTGCACCTTCAGTGGCTTTGACAGTCGCCCTTACCTTTAACAATAGATGCCGCAATTGTTCCCTGGACCGCTCGCTGGTCTGAAGGACACCGCTTCAAAATGGGACACTTTTTAGAGTCCTCCATGGCTGCAAGCTCTTGCTTTAGTCTGTCCAGACTGACACCTCTTTTGAAGATAAAACAATTGGCACAAAAGAAGCATGTCACTTCTTTTCCCCTCCATTTCTGTTGCATCTAATATATGCCAGAAGAATCGGTAGAAGAAAAAGAAAGAAATCAATAATCCCTAGGTCCTTTATCCCCCCCTTCAAAAAGAAAGGTGTATACTTTTTTTTTTATCATCGATTCCACTCAAAGACTTTGACCTATACAACAAACACAGACATCTTATGAAACAGAGAAAAACTTATGGAAAGAGAATTCTTTCCCATAAGTCTCCTTTAAAATAAAATGGGCCTTCCCTAAACACACACTTCAGACAGCAGTTTAAGGCAACAGTTAATAGGTAAGTACCAAGTCTAAAAAGGGACATTTAATTAAGATGCATAAATGAATTTGGTGTCAAACTGATTTTGACATGGTGCTAGAGTAAGGTACAAGGATGGATAACTCTGAAAGACAAACCATTAACATTCTTTAATTGTTCTTCATCTCATTTTCTCCAATGAATTTGTATTGTTATATTTCACATTAATGCACTTTAAAGATCTCATTATGCCTTTTTGCAGTTCATTTTTTTTACCCACTTAAAACGAAAGCCTCACAGCTGGTTTTGGAGAACAAGTTTGGCTAATGCATGTCAAGCTGCATCTCCTTAAGCAGACCAAAACCATATTTTTTGACTGGGCATGCTGGATTATGTAATTAATCAAATGGTCTCCATTATAAAGTGGTTTACCTTTCATTTTCTGAGCATTAATCAAAGTGAATTTAATCAACGAGAATTAAGTTATCACAAAAGGAACCCCTGTAGACCAGCAAAATCAGAAACTCTCTTACTCTTCCATGCTTTTTTATTTATAAAGTAAACAACATAAAGCAGATTTGTGCCATTTGGAACAAAACATCTTTATTTCTACAAAATATAAAGAGACAATTAAGGGAAAAATTACTGCTTTTGTGCTTTGCTTTTTTTAGTGACTAAATGCTTTTTAGTGCTAATTAGTGACTATAGTAACCATTTAACTAGAATGTGGACAAAATGTGAACTGTGGGAACTCTTAAAAAAAAAAAAACAGATTTGTTCTTAAACATGACATGGTATGAACAAAAAAAATCCAAGGTGCTGCTCTTTTGTGTTATTATATGCACAAGTGTTTCATCGTTTGAAAACTTCCTGATAAACAAAAACTCAATTCAAAAAGGCACATGATAAAAATAGAAAGTTTAAAAGCCTACACATTTAATTAATTTTGCCATTTCACTCGCACAGTAATCAATGAAAGCTCACAAAGTAAACTTGCAGCAAAATTGAAGAAATACAGAATAAATAATTAAACAGTGAAGTGTGTCTGTGCATGTTTGCCGTAGAGAAGCCTTCAGTACAGGAAGGTACCAAAGCTTCCCTTTCCATTGTGCTTGAATTGATTTCCATGAATGGAAATGAACATTTCCTGTGAGAGTAGATTCTCATCAGCCTGCATGGCCCCCAGTGCTTTCATCCGGCTCTTCCGAAGCCCATGTTTCTTGGCCGATGTGGCAACCAACTCTTGCTTGATGGCATCATTTCCCTCAGTGAAGTCTGGAGGGACGGAGTGGCCATGTTGGATGGCTGGGCACTCTTCCTCCACGACAATGGTAGGCACATCATCATCATCTATATCTGCCTCTGATTGTACTACTGTGTCCTCAAATTCTTTCTCTTTCTCATCTGACAAAACAGAAGAGGCACACAACAGGCTTCAGAATAGATTTGGTTTTGACTTTTTTAGTGTTTAGTGCTCTCATTCACCCTTCCAGCAGGGAGCAATATGAATGGTTATAGTCAGCCAGAAAATGATAGGGTACAATAAAAGGATGTGTTTGAAGCATCTACAACTCTCCCCTAAATGGAGGGCCTCTGCACTCAAACTAAACCCTGCTGTTCCTGGCAAAGTCATTAATGACACAATGAACAATTAAACTGTAATACTAGACTGAGACACTTTAATTTCCTTTATAAAAAGGTTAGTTCTGTTCCTCGATTCTGATTGGTCAGCAGCTGTGTTTTATTCACGATACAGCACAGCTATGACCGCTTCACCCAACGTTCTGTGTATCACTGAGCAACACCCTTAGCAACCTACCTTAGCAACATAAACACTCAATAATCTAGCATTAAAACTGTTCCGTTTATTATGTATTTCAGCAGAATTAACTGTTTGTTATTTATTTAAGTATGCGTTATGTATGCTGGCGTTATGTTGCATCTTTCATCTTTAACTTTGAGACCCCGCCCTTCCCCGACTAATAAACACTCCTCATGCAGAGATGTGTTGATGCGTGTGCACATCTGTGTGGAAGCCTACAGTTTTCGAAGTGAGGAGGGAATATTACTGTATTTATTAGTTTTCGGTTTCAGGTATGATTCTGTATGTCCCTCACTTTACACTGTAATGACGCTTGCAAACTCGCGCTGTGCCGCTAATCAGTCTGTTTTAAAACTAAAAGACGGAAAAACAGACGTTTCCTCATGCTGAGAGATAAGCAGATGTATGTGTGTGAGAAAATATCATATATGGTGTTAAAATAAATGACACAGCAGATGATAAGAGCTCCTATTCTCTGTTTTTATCCTTTAGATGAGGCATGTTTGGAACATTTCTCTTGCCGTTTACTGTTGCTGTCAGGAACTATTTTTAGCGGAAGGACAGCATTTAACGAACTTGCTTCAAAAAAGTAACCTTTCAATACACACATTTTTGGTTTTTATATATTTTTTTTTTATTGTGTGGTAACCGTTTTATAAAAGCAATAAGGTACTCGAGGCCGTGCTGTATCGTGAATAAATCACGGCTGAAGGGCGTTGTTGCAACCCCTATATTTATTGCTTACATATAGGAGAAAGCATCTTTAGGAAAGTCAGCAGTTATACTCAGGGTAGTATAAAACTGTTTTCCCTTTGCTATGAGACCTTCAAGGAAGAACTATCCCATAACCTACATTTTCTTTCCAATATGTATTATATTTAATTCAAATGGATTCATCTGAATACAATGATACTTGCAATCTAAATTGCTCTAAATCTACACATACAAAAATGGATAAGGATCAACCAATGCATATCTCACCTTCATAATAAAAATGCATAACCATTTATTTTAAAGAAAATAGATTCTGAATTTCCCTAACCAACACCCAAATGAAAACATGCACATATGTCGACCGAAAGTATTTAAATTGCACTTTCTTTTAAGGTTTCAATGCAGAACAGAAATTAACTATGCCAATGCATCTAACAGACAAAGGCAGACGGTGAGAGGCGGAAGCATAAAGGAACCAGAGGGAGAAGTAGGGTCTACTTTTATTTTGAAGCCGAGACGCCTTCTGCTGAGCATAATTCAGAAATTAAGCATACTGCATTCACAGCTGCCCTTCATTGAGTGTCAAGCGTATTTCCGTTCTTTTCTCAAAATGGAGCTGGCTGAGAGAGGAGGGGAAAAAAAGCCGATCCTGCTGAAGAAAAGTACCGTGGGGATGGCAGTCATTACAGACAGGCCTTCCAACAGCCCCAGGGGGGCATTTTTATCAAAAATTTTATGCAAGTGAATATATTTTCAGATATTACCGCAGGAGAAAGTAGAGCACTTTTCTCATAGTCCTGCGGGTTCCTTCACAAGCTATATAGGCGTGTGGCGCATGCAGGCATGCACAGAACCATTTACAGTAATGGGTCATGGCCTATTTAATTTGTGGCAAAGAAGATGAGATGTGTGAAAGCCCAAAACATCAAGGTTACACTATCCCCCATACAAGAAACCAAGGACACGCAGCAGACAAAAAAAAATTATTTAGCTCTTACATGGAGGCCCTGGACACATGAATATATTATTTATGTACTGTATTATTTGCGAGCTCAAGCACGTTTCATATTTCCCAGTAAATTGCAAGAAAATTCAGCATAAATAACATGAATTAAAGGAATAGCTCTCCCGTCACGTCACCTCACATTGTTTTAAACCTAAAAGCCAGTTATGTTTTTCTGTGGAATCAAATTAAATAATAATAATAAATAAAATAATAATAATTTACATTATCCATACAACAACAGTTCATAGTGACCACTTTTTGTGAAAAAAAAACAAAAACAAAACACTCATACTGATAATTGTGTTACAGCTGATAACAGATAAATTTGGGGTTAGCTAACCCATGGGGATTAGTGAGAGAACTGCAGGGGCTTTGTGATTTGATGAAAAGCTATTTATTATTATGATTCATTATTAAATCATAAAAAGCCATTTTTAAATAAAACAATATAACACTTTATTTGTTTACCTGCATGTCATATGGCACCTGTGAACCACGAACATGCAAATGTGTAAAAGTATTGAGAAATTAACAAAATAGCAGGGAGTACTTCAAGAAAACATTTTATGTCAAAGGGGTTCAGCTGACAAAAAAAACAAACAAACAAAAAACTGGGTTTGAGAATCCATGATGTACAGTATAAAACGTGTATTAATTATTATTTGGATTTAAAATTATTAGTAATATTTGCTGAAGACTTGACATGTATTATTAGTATTTTTTAAGATTAAACATTACATTTAAATTTACACATTACATTAAAATCTAAAATATCAGCTAATAATTGAGAGAGCCATGATAAACTGATAATATTTCAGTGTTGCGTCATTCTGGAGCTTGACAAGCTGGTCACGATTAACAGCTGTTATATAAAAAGAGCTGTGTGAACATTATTTTCCATTGAGAAAAAGTAACATGCTATTTTAGAACCAAAAAAGGGGGAAATGTTTCATTTTGGGTGAACAATCCCTATAATGCTTGCAGCAATGTATCTTCACTAACCGTCGTTAGCATTTCTACTTCTTCAGGTGTTGCTAGGTACTAGGGATGGGTATCGTTAAGGTTTTAACGGAATTACTACTCTTACCAATACTGCTTATCGATACGGTACTTTAAAGGTATTCTTATCGATACTTTTTGTTTTATATATCCCAACTGTTCTCCTCCACTTAAGACATAAACTGTGTTTAAGTAAATACTCTCCAAGCCGGCCATTTTTAATTTTTTGTGTGTATTTGATCGTTTGGACATGCGCCCGAAGCTCAAAGTGTAATTTGTTTGTCCGTTTTGGAGCACGCCGCGTGCATACATTTCAGCCTGAGGAACAGCGTCTCATGTGCGGATTGTGCTTTCAACATTTTATTATCAAACATGTCCCGCAATTTAGCAACAGTAAAGACAGCATCTTACAACAATCACCGATTGAGCTGATTCTGACGTTAAGTTTGGGTTTTAGGGAGGAACGAATGCGCACCGCTGTGAAGGGAAAGAAGTTGCGCAATACGAAACGCAAGACGGCATCTTACAACAATCACCGATTGAGCTGATTCTGACGTTAAGTTTGGGTTTTAGGGAGGAACGAATGCGCACCGCTGTGAAAGGAAAGAAGTTGCGCAAGACGAAATGCAGCTAGTTTTTAATAACTTTACCTCATGTCTTCTTTTGTATAATCCTTAGAAGCCAAAATCTAAATAAAAAAATAAAATTATAAAAATAAAATTAGCTTAATAAAACAGTCAGTACCGATAGCAGAACCGTTAACGTCAGAGCTTATCGATACTCCGGTCTTTCATAATTTAGCCCCGGGACCGATTAAATACCGGGTTTCGGTACCCATCCCTACTAGGTACTTCAAGATAAAAGTTCATTACCCTTAATGAACTAGCTGGTGTTAATTTGAGAATATGCTCTGCTGCTGGGGAACTGAGGCGGCAGAAGCAGACAGAAGAAGAAAAGGGCACCTGCGGCATTGGGCTCTGCAGGCAGATCCTCCACAGCAGCGGCACCTGGCTTGACCAAGATAACGGCATAGCCCTGATTGTTGTGGATCATGTTATTCACCATGGTGATTTTAGGCATGGCGTCCAACTCGTCTGCAAAATCCTGCCAAAGGGGAAGCAGGGGATGGTAAACACGCAGCATGCCTACACAAATGAACATGTGCATGCACACTCTCACATCTCTTTCTGGTCTAAGCAAAGTGGGGGAGAATAAAACACTGAGGTTGGGAAGGCGCAGCATGTACACAAACACAAAACTTGAGGAAGATAGATCAAATCCAATTATTCCGCTGGAGTTAATTACGGAAAAATCCTTTTGGGTTGCTGCTACCTGTGTGTGAATCTAATTTGCTCTCAGGTGAAACACTAACACTGACTTGAGATGAAGTATTATGCAATGGCTTTCTCAAGACACACTTTCTCAAATGAAGCCAACTGGCAACATTTTCCACAAAGATTCATGTCTACAACTCCAGGGTGCTCACTGGCTTTTCTAAGATTTCCCTTTGAACTGTGTGAGCGTACTGACCTCTGGTGACACGGCTTAAAGCTATTACCATCAAAGACGCCCCACGGTGGCCATTGAAGTCCCACTCCACTAACACACTAAAGGGGCCAACTTCCCTGGAGGTCTTCTAAATGCATTAATCCACTAGATCATTAATACGATACTAAGACGGCTCTAAAGTGCGGCTCTGTTGGGTCAGGTAAGATACTTGCTGTTGCCTGGGCAACGATTAGCAGTAACCAGGAGCCAGACGGGCTAATCTATAGGGGTTTAGAAGAGCCGAAGCTCATCCATCTTCCTCACCTTAATCAGGATCCCCTCCTTGCAGTGATGGATGCCGTTGCCCACCAGACTGCATACACTCCCAGGGTAGATCTCCACACCGGCACCCTGAAGCACAGAGCACACAGCGACCATCAGAACGATAATGGTATTGGTCAATGAAGAAGAGGCTCTTTAGTAAAATGGCTGGTGGTAAATCAGTCTAAGAACGCTGCTGGCAAGACCTTTCACATTTCTATTTCATGCTGTAATAACTACTGTAAAGAATAGATGGTAGAGCAATACGTTCAACTGATAATATTCATTCCATAAGTGAAGTCATTTTATAATTTACGTGAGGGATCCTGTGCTAGTGCAGCTTACCTTGGAGCCGTACAGGTCGCACATGTTCATGCAGAGCTGGGCCGCCGATCGCACAATCACACCTGTGGTCTCACACTGCATCACACAATTTTCCATTTCCAGCTTCCCCTGGCGAACACCTGATGAAAGATAAAGGGTGACAAATCAAAAAGACATTGGAGGACGGTGACAGGACATGCAAGGAGGAAAAGTTTCCAGTCACATATAAAGATATAGAATAGTGCTAGGTTATATTGAATATAAGCAATATAAAATTAAATAATATTGGCCATATCACAATGATTTTTCTTTGACTACCGATTTTCCAAAAGACCAACAGTTAGATGTGTCATCCTGGTATCTGAGTTTTATTCATATTTCTGAACCACTTCAAACTGTTTGTTTTGAACAACTGAAAAATTTGATTATGCAATTACATCATACATCTATATAATTGTATACCTTTAAAAATTATAAAAAAGCACCCCTTTCTAGCATTGTTTTTATTATGTTTAAAAATGTTTTATTATAAATCTATGAGGGTAATCTATTGCTGTTCTTTTACTAATAATTGTTATAATGGTGAATACACCCTATTGTTTAAAAGTTTAGTGTCAGTACTTTTTTTTATGTTTTTGAAAGTTTATTATGCTCACCAAAGCTGCATTTATTTGATCAAGAATATAGCAAAATATTGTGGAAAAAATTGACTTTTTTTCTATTTTAATGTTTTGTGATAAGCTTCTGCGATGGCAAAGCTGAATTATCAGCAGCCATTACTCGAGTCACATGATCCTTCAGAAATCATCCTATATGCCGATTTAGTCAAGGAACATTTCTTGATATTATCAATGTTGTAAATAGTTGTGCGGCTTATTATTTTTGTGAAAACCAGGATGCATTTTTTTCCTGAATAAAGATACAAATAAAAGCAATCATAAATCATTTTGTAACAATGTAAAAGTCTCTACTGCCCCTTGTAAACAATTTAAAGGGTTAGTTCACCCAAAAATTAAAATTAGCCGGTTTTTTACTCACCCTCAAAGCATCCTAGTGTATGTGACTTTCTTCTTTCAGACGAATCCAATCAGTTATATTCAAAATTGTCCTGGCCCCTCCAAGCCTTTCTATGGGGGTAAGCGGGTGTTGGTTGTCAACAGTTCAGAAGACGTGAAATAAAGTGCGTGCATCCATAGTAAAACATCCCTCACACGGCTCCGGGGGAGTGAATAAAGGCCTCCTCTAGCAAATCCATGCATTTTTGTAAGATAAATATCCATATTTCAAACGTAATAAACACTTTTTTCTCACTTCCGCTGACTGTCACACGCGTTGCGTGATTAGTGACGAACGCGGAGACAAAACAAAACAAAACACCGTTCACGAATTAGAATCACAAAACAAGGATTTGTAAAGAAAAATGTCAGAGGATTTCGATATAAGCCAAGAGAAGACTGGTTTTCCTTTGAGAAATGCAGGAGCAAAGGAAACAAAGTTTCCTTACTTTAGCAGAGGCACCCGCACGACGCCTACTTCCTACGTCATCCGCCTGCATGACTTCCGCATACCACAGTTCAGCGGAAGTGAGAAAAAAAGTGTTTATTACATTTGAAATATGGATATTTATCATACATAAATGCATGGATTCGCTACAGAAGGCCTTTATTCACCCCCCGGAGCCGTGTGAGGGACATTTTATTACGGATGCAAGCACTTTATTTCACGTCTTCTGAACTGTAGACAACCAACACCTGCTTACCCCCACTGAAAGGCTTGGAGGGGCCAGGACAATTTTTAATGTAACTCTGATTGGATTCGTCTGAAAGAAGAAAGTCACATACACCTAGGATGCTTTGAGGGTGAGTAAAAAACAGGCTAATTTTCATTTTTGGGTGAACTAACCCTTTAATGCATCCTTGCTGAATAAAAATATAAAATCTCTTTCAAATAAGGAAATCATTTAGTTACAATGACTGGTCAAAATGGTGATTTAAAAAAAGAAAAAAAAAATCTGAAAAATAGTGTCTTTTTTTTTCTCTTATCTATATTGTCTGGTCATAATACAATAGGGAACATATTGTTTTGGAAGCAAGCAGGACATCCAGTGGATAATAAACAAGTCTGTTATTCTGACCAGATCAGAAATCCCACAGGAAGCAAACCTTTAGTGTAGCCGCACACAGGGATACAGATTTAAAGGCTCCCTAGGCTAGGCATGCCAGCAGGGCTCACCAATGAAATGACAAGAAAAACATAAGATCACTCTCCTGTTACTGTGTTGCTGTAGAGGCCAAATGAATGTCTGAGCAAAAAGTGCATGTCAGGTCTCTGTTTAATATCCTGCTGTCCATTGAACAGCAGCAGTCCCTCAAGACACTTCGACAAACAGCTGGAAAGGGGGAAAAGAGGCAGGACAATTTTCTTTGAAACTCACACAAGATGCCTTCAACGGCGTCGCGCTGTATGAACTTTAGATTCGAGAGTTTGACATTTGCTCCTGTTGACTCCACAAATGCATCGCCCTTGTTACGCTTCTCGATCACCACCTCGTCCGGCAAACCGTATCCTGAGGGAAGACAGGAGAGAAATGGCTCTAGAAAAAGTCCTTTTATGTCCAACCCTTACACTTTTTATCTAAAGCAACTTATAAAAAGCAAAAAAAATTTTTTTTTGACAAAATAAAATACAATAAAATAAGCTTAAATAATCACTGCATAAACACTTAAGGTTGTTTATGCCTCTTTTAAATAACACAAAAACTCTAAAATAACCTTGTTATAAAACAGGCCGCCGATAGCATAGTTTTGCCAGTAACAAGAACCCGTTAAAATTGCACTCTTTGAATAAAACATTTTCTGAACCTGCATGACAAAAAACGCTGAAGGGAAATTGACAGGCCCTTAACCCTGATGGATCACTGTCATTTACCACTAGGCCTACCATCCAGCAAACATCATCTCATTATAGAAAAAGCCTCTCCATAAAGGACCTAATTCTCTATGGAAATTAGACCATCTCTCAGTCTAGACGCATGGTTTCCAAGTAACAATGTGGCTAAATGACCATCAATAAGCGTGTTGAGTTTATAGCAGCCGGCAAACTGATGACTGAGAGGTCAGCTTAGCACCATCTCAGTTTGAGATAGTGGTGGCAGGTCAGCGAGAGCAGCGGTTCAAAACCGCAGAGTTTGACAGCCCGGCTTCATTACACACTGCTCTTTGACAGATGGTCCTGAAGCAGGTTTCTCCCAGACTTTTCTAACAATGCCTAGATGAACTTGAGCACCCTGGTCAGCTCTCACACACTTCTTTCAAATGCCAAAGGCTGAATATAGACCAATAAGGTCACAGCACCATCCTCACTTCTACGTCTGCAGGTAACAACAGTTGATTTGCTGGAAGATCTCTCCGTAATTGACAGCAGTGGGATGCTTTGAATTGGGAAAACAGCGAATCACAGACCGTACTTCCTGCACTCCAAAATGCAACACCGATTCAGGTCTCAATGACTCAATCACTTCTAAAAACATGCAAAACTATTTAGAGCTCCTTCAAATAATCTTGGCAATAAAGCCATAGCCTGAGACAGAGGCATGTGTGACGTTTTCGCTAAATATCAAAGACCTTTAGCGCGGGGAGCAGAGTTATTTTATGGTAATCTGGCAGTGGTCTAATTGAGTTGCTCTTCTCCTGTAGTAGAGCCAGCAGCCGCCTGTGCGTTATCTCCTCTTTCAGGGCTTCCCTGACGCTGCAGGAGGGACTGCCAAGCACACAAAACCTCCATATTTAAACAGCGTCCTCCAGGCCTTCTTTCCTCTTCCTCATTTGACTTAATCACTATGTGACTTTGCAGGTCACCCATTTGCATAAAGAGACTTGACTCTGACCCCGTCCTCTCTCTGCTCGCCTGCCTCCACATTTCTCATGCATTAATTTTCGCCCCCCATCGTTGAAAGGTGGTTATTGCACCATCGAGCTCAATTACCTCAGCAGGCTTTCTAATATCACACGCCGACTGCGGTGTTCGTTTTATACACGTCCAGGGAACCATTTTGACAAACAAGGCCCGGTGCCAGACTATTGACTTAGTGTTATGAAGCATGCTGTATCACAAAGCTTTATTAAAGGGAAAAGAATAGTACAAAATACAGGTGATTTCCTCTGTGTTTTAGATGGAGGTGGATGAAGAAAAAAAAAAAAAGGAA
Organism: Sinocyclocheilus anshuiensis; assembly: GCF_001515605.1. Classification (NCBI taxonomy): domain Eukaryota; kingdom Metazoa; phylum Chordata; class Actinopteri; order Cypriniformes; family Cyprinidae; genus Sinocyclocheilus; species Sinocyclocheilus anshuiensis. The sequence goes on along the minus strand of NW_015544194.1, from coordinate 2,403,379 downwards.
AGAAAGTACTTTCCAAATCAATCGGATGATAAAGGTCAATGTCTCTACATCACTACAGCTAAAACTAGGCAATTCATTTAGACACCACTAAATGTCAGTAGTTATGTGGAAAGCTACTTTTAAAAGTAATACATTACAATATTGCATTACTCCATAAAAAAAGTAATTAATTGTTTTACTTAGATACTCTTTATGGAAAGTAAAGCATTACATTACTTTTGTGTTACATTTTCTCATATAGCCTGGGCTTGTTTATTTGTTTTTTAATAACAAAATACCCAAAGGTTATATTTTTGGCAACTGTAAAGGCCCTTTCACACCAAAAGTGAAATTAAGGAAGTGTCTCTGCACTCTGCACCTCACTCCCAATTTCTCGACACAGGACAGGAGAGGGGTCAGTGAATAAATGGGAAAACAAAGTAACTTGCATTACTTATTTGAAAAAAGTATCTCATATTTCAATGTAAATTTAAAAGCAATGCATTACTACTAGTTACTTGAAAAAATTATCCGATTACATAACTTAGTGTTACCCCCAACACTAAGGGCTCTATCATACACCCGGTGCAATGCGGCGCCAGGCGCGACGCAAGTGTTTTTTGCTAGTTTCAGCCTGAAGCAGTTTTCATTTTGGGAGTGCTGGTCTGAAAATGAGGTGTGTTCAGGCGCATTGTTGGCGCGTTGCTATTTTGAGGCAACTGAAATAGACCGCGCCATTGACCAACTAAAACCTGGTGTCAATTGAGTCAATGGAGCAGTGTTTTTTTTTTTTTTTTAAAGAGCACACACACAGCAGCAGCACACAAACATGCCAAATATTAAAAATTAAAGGATTACAATGTAAAAGATTATTATTGTGTAGGCTACATAAATTAAGCGTTAGCGTTAGTTCTGGCAGATCACCAGCTTGCATCAGCTGATTCTCAGCTGATCACATCTACCTATAGGAATACGACACCTATCGTGGCATTCCTATATAAGCTCTATTCAGTATTATTCAGCAGCTTTTCAGCTTGCTCAGGAGCAAATTAAGCATCGCTGCTCGCAAATCAAACTGTTGCAGCGTGTTTCAGAACATCTGAAATCCACATCTAAGATAAGTGAATGCTGTTTTAATCCATATCGCTGTGTATATTACCTGGTCTGCTAATTGAAAAAAGCATATTTGCAGCAGCATTTACGCATCTGTGTTCATACAGCTGGAGCAACACGTAGTCTAGAGCATGTAACCGCTCTGAGGACACACCGATAGTTAAGGCCATGAGAAATAAAGTTTTAGGGTGACATGACGTGTTGATTAAATACATGATCAACTGGCTGAGATCAAGCTATGTTCATTTAAAAAAATAAAATAAAATCACTTCGGTGGTGATTGGAAGGTTACGATTGAGCGCTCAAATGAACACAAAAAGGATTTAAATATAGTCCAATTATTCTAAGCAAGTACAAGCAGCGCTTTAAAAAAATTAAAAATAAATACAGGTAACTACAGTCGTTTTCCTCTGGTTCCTCACCTTTCGCCACAGTCAGGACTTGGCTTTCTGATATTCCTTGCTAATCAGACTCCTTTATCTTGAATAAAGGGTTACACTTAAATATCATTAAGTACATTAATGATATCTGCCTTGTTCTGTTCTGTTAACCCTAGTGGGGTTATTATTGCTGCTCTCCCTGCTCATTCATGACAGGCTGCATGGATGGGCAGGGAGGTTTTTGCCCAGAACAGAACCATACCGCCAAACCAAACTTTATGCTAAGTATCTATCATTTTGACGATAGTGGTCCTGACAGAAATATAAAAATGCCTATAGTCATTGCATGTATCAGAATTAGGCTACCTATTTGCTCGCGACCGAGCAGATCTGTTTAGTCTCTGGAGACGCGTTCTGTCTTTGCGCTTGCAAATTCTGCAGCATAAATAGCAAATTTGCCATGGCGCAAGCACAACTGGCTCTTAAAGGGAATGAGAGATGATACTCTGATTGGTTTATTGCACGTTATGCCCAAAACACACCCATTATTCATTAAGAGAATAGGGGCAACCCTTTTAGATCATGTACCAGGCGCGCAAACCGTTTTTCCCGTCGTTAAACTAGCAAAAGTGGATTCGTACACGCTCTAAGTGCACCTGCGCCGTGCGCTTTAGACCTTGCGCTTAGATCGTTAAAATAGGGCCCTATATGTCACTAACTTTTAAAGGGATAGTTCATCCATAAATAGTTTTTTTTCCATTGTCAATGTCCTCCTAACACAAGGCAAATCATATCGATTTGTAATATTTGAGGTGAGTCATAAGAATTACTTAACACTTTTTTTTTATTATTTTGGAGACTCATTTTCATTTTTCAGAGAAAAAATAAAGTCATACTGATCTGGTACAACATAAAATTGAGTAACAAGAATTTTAAATTTTAACCTTCCTGCTGTGTTAATAAAAAGGCTACTCCGTTTGTGTTAGGGGGTCAAATGGACACTGCAAAATTAGATGCACAGACACAAAATAAAAGCATTCCTTTGTTTTTTTTATAGCCACTTGTAGTGACTATTTGCACATGACTACAATGAATGACAGAATGTGATTGCAAATGACTACAATTAGTATTAATAGTAAAATTAATGTGAATTGTATTTATTGCTATTTACACAATGTAAACAGCCTCTGCCTTTGTTGTTCTGAAACTCCTGTGAGGGTAAAATGTGTTTCTCACATCTTTTCTTAGTGCTGCGACAGACTAGCAATTGAGCTCCAAAAAATTGACTGAAATTCAAATAGATGAAGCAGAATTATCCTTGGATAATTTACAAGACAAGGCTGTCCTAAATTTCCCATATATTTGATATTTTATATAGTCTTCAGTTTTTTACCTGACTCTTTTCTGTTTTTCAAAATGATTTTTGGCAAACTGCATGGAAACCAATGAATGTCAATTTAAAGGGTCATGAAACCCTCATGAAACTTTTTTTATTTTATTTTAGATGTTAACATATATGTACAGTTTGCACATCAATGAAAACAACAATAGCACTCATTTTGTCTATTTTTAAGGGGAAATGGTTATTTTTTCATTTTTTGGAGCCATTTCGTTCTTCCAGTTCAAGGAGCAAAGTTGAACCAACATCACAAAAATAGACGTATATGCGTTAATTTGGAGTGGTGATGGGCTGGAGTGGCTGGAGAGTACGTGTCTACAACGTCATCAGTTTTCTGAACTTTTCTCAGTATTATTCATTAGAATGAAGCCTTATGATCCAATCAGTACACTGTATTATGCATGAGGTTGGATTACAGTGAAGAATTCAAATCTCATGAAAGGTTTTCACGCTGTTATTTCATCTCTGTAAACATGACCGTAACAATATTTAATATGTAACAACGCGTGGAGCGCACATGAGAGAGCAGTTTTTGCACCGAACGCTGTAATGAGTTTAACAACACTCACTGTGTGGATCGTAGTTCATACCCAGACTAGAGCAAGCGTGTTTCAAGTTTTTGTGAACCTTTTATATTCTCTCATGCGCCAAACATGAACCAGCACCGTGTACGCACACACATCATGTCTTCTTAAAATATGCGCAAATAAGGGTGCTAATACAGCGATACATCTGATCATGAACGCGATGACACAGTGGATTATTGTGATGCACAGCAAACAATGATATAGACCACAAATTCAAAGAAGAGTAAACAAAAAGTAACTATGCCTTAATTCTTTCGAATTTAAACATTTTAATATTAATTTGTCTGTATAACGACTGTGTTGTAGGTCTGTGTTATTGGTTGTTTTCTCCCCTCTTCCCACCCTCTTCATGCCCACTTCTCCACAGCTTTACACACTCTTCTTCAAATCTAAGGTGTTAAAGACCAGTGCTGAAACAGGGGGTTTCATGACACTTTAAGCCTTAACATCATTTTAGGCACAAAGTGTTATGAATCCTATGACACCAATGTCAACAATTGTCAGTTCAGACAGACATGCACACGGTGAATCATGTGATTACCTTCAACCTCTACGGAGTCAACAATACTGATAGAGCTGGTGATGCTGTAAAGGCCAGGGCATACGATGACCACATCCCCCTCATAGCACGCATTGACTGCAAGCACTGGGTCACTGTGAAACTGGGATCAAAACACACACCATATTAGTCCAACTCAAATCATATTTGCCCTAAAAGCCAACAAAAACTGAATTTCAAATTGCAGTGAGTGGGGGAAAAAAAAAGAAAAACCGTCTGACACACAAAACAATTTAAGTGAATGCGTCTCAGTGGGGTTGAGTAGAGGCATCTGATCACACACGTGCACCATTTTAACAAGTTCTTGAGGGATAAACTGGCTCACAGAACAAGAGAGATCAAACATGAGCTAGTGCATGAACACAGTGCTTTAAAAACCTTCACAAATCCTGCATTACAGCACCTTGACACATTAGTGATCAGACCGTCCTAACAACTTTCCGCACAAACCGCTCTTTAATCTTACCAGTCGAACAGAAAATGGAGAAGCGAACGAGCACATGTGAGATTTTACTGACAAAATTATTCAGAGTCCTAGTGGTCATAAAATTATACTAGCATGAGCAAAATCGATGATTTGATTTTTTTCTGAGAGCTCTGAGGCGGCCAGTGCTCTCAGGCAGATATTAACCTTTAAGAGGTAAACCCAGGAAATTAAAAGACAGTGATCAGAGGCTGTGGGAGAAAGCGAGCAGGGCATTAATATCAGCATTTGGGGAGGATTTGCACTCTACCTTCCCGGTCTGAAACTACTTTATTTAAACGATCAGACCATCCTCCATCCAGATTCAGCTCCCAGAATAGCGGAAGTGACCTTTTCCAATTCAAATACCATATTTCAAACCCAAATGTCTTGTCATGGCTTAAAACTAGGCTTTGCTCAGAATCCAGGCAAAAGTAGCCCAAATTCAGTTTTTTTGCTTATATGTGATCTGTTTTTTCATAGCAGTGTGAACAGCAAAAACTACACTGAATCTTATTTTTCATTTCTAATTTGGGTCACTTCCATATGTGGTCTTAAATCCGATACAGGTCTTGATACAGGTCTTGCAATGCAACCTCAGTCTGAACAGTCATATCAGGATTCATGCAAGTTTTGTGTTACTCTAGATCAGTATCACAATTCCATACTGACAGGAGTTGCATAAAATCTCACATAAAACTTAACACAATAACACTTTAATCACATATAACATCTTGAATCATCGCTCCGGCCTGACAGGGCATCACACAGTATGGTAGGGGCGTAACATTTCCGTCACACGCTTGAGGTATTCGGCCAATCACAACGCACTGGATAGCTGGCCAATCACAGCACACCTCGCTTTTTCAGACAGATGAGCTTTGTAAAAATCGACGCGTTTCAGAAAGGCGGGGCATAGAGGAGAAACAATAATGTACAGTATGTGGAAAATAATGTGTTTTTTGAACCTTAAACCGCATAAACACATTTCATTACACAAAATAATGTTCTTTTTAGCAGCATCATATGACCCCTTTAAATAATGTTAATAAATAAAACGTTATAGTAAAATGATTTAAAGGGTTAGTTCACCCAAAAATGAAAATTCTGTCATTAATTACTCACCCTCGTGTTGTCCGAAACCCATAAGACCTTCGTTCTTCTTCGGAACACAATTTAAGTTATTTTTGATGAAATCTGAGAGCTCTCTGACCCTCCC
>NW_015544194.1:2389704-2397650 GCF_001515605.1 Sinocyclocheilus anshuiensis | reverse complement strand
TTTGTGTTCTACTGAAGAAACAAAGTCACCTACATCTTGGATGCCCTGGGGGTAAGCAGATAAACATCAAATTTTCATTTTTGGGTGAACTATCCCTTTAACTCCTCATCTGCACGCGCTCTCTTTGAAATAGGAATTGTTGCCACATTTTTTGTTAACATCTTTCATTTATCGCCATCTCGTTTGTATTTGGCCAGTTTGGAGAAAGCCTCACCAAACCTGACCAGCCAGGCATTTGCGATCACGGGAACTTGTACAAACGCGGATAGGTGACATGAATGGAGACCTTCACAGCCCTTGTAGCAGTGCTTCAGTCCAAAAGAACTGAAATAAAAAGCGCCCATCCATAAAAATAAAAAAAAAGTGTCTCACACGGCTCCGGGGGGGTGAACAAAGGCCTCCTGTAGCGAATCCATGCGTTGTTGTAAGAAAAATATCCATATTCAAAACGTAATAATCACTTTAATGTAGCTTGCGCCAACAGTTGTACATGGAAGCAGCTCCGGGAGGATGACATAAGATGCCAGCATTGCGCATGCGTCGGTGAGTCTCGTGAAAACCAACGTTTGCTTACAGGAGCAAAGGAAGCAAAGTTTCCTTACTTTAACAAAGGAAAACCAGTCTCCTCTTGGCTTATATCGAAATCCTCCGACATTCTTCTTTACAAATCCTCGTTTTGTGTACTTCTAATTCTTGACCATTGTTTTGTTTTGATCTCTCCCCTGCACTTCCGCGTGCGTCAATTCTGAGCGTAGCATGCGCAAAGCCAACCTCATACGTCATCCTCCCGGAACTGCTTCCGTTTACAACAGTGAGTGCAAGCTAGATTAAAGTGATTATTACATTTTAAATATGGTTATTTTTCTTACAAAAACACATGGATTCGCTACCGGAGGACTTTGTTCAGCCCCCGGAGCCGTGTGAGACACTTTTTTTTATGGATGGGCGCTTTTTATTTCACTTCTTTTGGACTGAAGCACTGTAACACCTGCTGTCTGCAATGATAGAGCTTGGAATAGCCAGGACAATTTTTAATATAACTCCGACTGGATTCGTCTGAAAGAAGAAAGTCATATACACCTAGGATGCCTCGGGGGTGAGTAAAACACAGCCTAATTTTCATTTTTGGGTGAACTAACCCTTTAACATACTGGTAGTTCTTTTGTCACTCAATTATTATTAAAGACAGATGCGAAAATAATCAGTGGATATAAGTTATATGGTGACAGTTATATGCAAGCAAAACGTGAGGGGTAAAATCATAAAACAAAACTTTCCTCCTTACTGATTATACACAAGTATGAGTGACATCTTGGTTATTATTCTGTTATATATATATATATATATATAACCGGCCGCTCAGTCTCACGTCTTGCCGATTCCGAGCCGATCCTTTTATTGCCAGCGGCGCCGGCAATGACGTCACAGCAACGCGCACACTCACAGTCACGTGTAAACATGTCGTTTCGAGAGAGAATGATTCTAATTTTAATTGCATTCAGTGTAAACAGCGACTGATAATGTATTTATGTCGTGCCAGATGAGGCTTGCACAGCCTGAATGAGTGTGTGAGAGAGACAGCACACACAAAGTAGCCTAACTCACAGAAATGTATAGATGCATTCTGCGGTACAAAAAAAAAAAAAGATATTTACAAAATATGATTTAGGTAAGCAACATTATACGGCCATGATGTTTCCTCGAATATCAACATCAACACGGTTGCAATGTAACACTGATTTTATACAATAGTATTTAAAATAAATTATTTTATGCAAAATGTATTTCTGCAAAATAAAAATATGCAAAAATTATTTATGCATTTGAAATTTTGCTGTGGAAATGCATCTAATGCCACTTCAGATGCAGCTTCTGTTTCCTCAGCAGTGGAAAGATAGAGTTTGTTAATACTAATTTAATTTGAATGGTAACAATTCTACAGTTTGTTATTATTCTAACTGAATTAATTGAAACAAAGTAAGAATTTGATGTGAAAGATGACACGTTTAATAAGGTTAAGGGGGGAAAAAAAATTACCATTTCTAAACATAGTGAAATGACTGAGGAGCATTTTGCGAAATATTACACCATATACTCATTATATTTTACTAAACCTGTTAATCTTAATTATTTAACGTACAGTATTTTTAAATTAATCTGTTATGAAACATGCTATGACAGCCATTGTGTAATTGAATATATTTTAACAAATAGCTTAGAAATTTTATTATTTATAAATTAATTTAAAAACTGCATTATGTGCAGTTTACATGTTTGCATACAATTATTTATTTTTTTATTTTTTAAAGTTGAGTGTTGATCATCTATTTAAAAATAAATAGTAATTAAATTTAAGTTTGGGTTAAGTTGTTAGGCCTAATTGTAACCTTATAATGTAAAAGGGCTCCCTATAGTTTTAAGCATAAGCTGAGGTAGATTTTTATCACTAAGAACATTTAAACTATAACTGAATGTATTTAAAGAAAGAGCAACTTGTTCAGTAAACCATTTAAAAAAAAAAAGTTTTTCCCCCTGCTGTACCGAAATCATACCGAACAGTGACGTTAAAACCGAGGTACGCACCGAACCATCATATTTGTGTACCGTTACACCCCTAATATATATATATATATATAACAAAAAGCACTAAGGCTAATGTGTGAATATTTCTCACAGTCTAGATATCATAAACCCCTTCCAAAATCCCCATTTACAAAGCCAGTACAGGAGAAAACAAGACCATTATCCTGAAAAGGTGAGTACAAGGTCTTCTGACCAGCATGTAACTTTTTAACATAAAAAAAGAGAAAGGATTATACACACACCTGCACTTCAAACTCTTCACCTGAATAGTGGGGCATCAGTTTGTCAGTTATCAAGCTTTGAAGCTGGTGAACTGTGGCCGAGGCAGATACCAAGTGAACCACTCGGTCGCCAGTGGGACGTGGCCCCTTTGCCCTGCATGACTGCTGACCGGAGTTCACCTTGTAGCCCAGAACATACCTGCAAAGGACACACAGGTGGAATGGGTGAGCAACCCAAAGAACTAGCAGGCACACTCTCTCAAACACAGCTGTTCGCATTGACGCGTCTTCGATCCCATCTGGAATCTGGTAACTAGGAAAGACTGATGATTAATTGTAGAGCAGTGCGTATTAATCCTGAGGTTTGGAAAACGTAAATAAGTCAATACTTCGAAAAGCGTGAATGTCTGGTTGCAATATTAATCACATTTATACTTAGTGCTGGGCGGTAAGACCAAAAATTTATATCACGGTATTTTTCAAAATTATACCGGTTTCACGGTACGCTAAGGTTTATCCAAAAAAGTCGCTAGGTTTGTCAGTATGAATATTCTATGGAAAAAAGCCGCTAAAAGGGTCTGAAGTCGCACTCGTGTGTGTGTCAGACGCGGGAGCTGATGGCAGGGGGCGGTGGATATTTATGGCGGTCAATGTGGATATTGTGGATGAGTTCTTCGGTGTCATCACGTTCTATTAGTTCTACAGCTTCAGTTTCGGAACTTTCACGCTTAGTAACACATACAGTTGTTCCCTTTCAAACAGTGTCGCGTTCCGAACGTTGTTTAAGCGACATACATCGGTATTGCGGTATTTAAAAAATTCATATCATAACAAAAATAAACACCGGTATTCGGTATGAACCGGTATACCGCCCAGCACTATTTATACTCATTATGTTATTCTCCTGATTAACTGAGGAGCAAAGCCATGTTGTGGGTACATATGTACAAACACCTCTCAATCTCAACACACGCAGCAGTAATAATCACCTGAGCAGCGGGTTTTCAATAATACGCAGCTTGCGTTTAAGTGCTTCCAGCTGCTCATACAGACGCAGTCCTTCCACCATGGATACGTTGTCTTGCTCAGACTCAGAGTCGCTGTCCAGGCCACTTCTCAGGCTGGAAAACTCCTGAAACTTCTCAAAGCAGAGTGCCAGTGTCGAGTGATACTCGGCTACAAGACCAGCTGGAACACGATCCTCCAAGATATCATAGTACCTGTGGAAAATACATGGAGGGGGAGATGAATATGGATATGAGCAGACAGAAAATTCTGTACTTATAAAAGGTGAAAATGTGAAATTTCTGCATAACTGGTGGACCAAAAAAAACTGCAATCAAACTTAAAGAATAAATAAATGTCACAATGGTATCATTAGACTCATTTATTTGACATCTCCACTGTTGTTTATGCCAATGTGAGTTTAAAATTAGATATCCTGCGCTTAGATTAAATAGCACATTTCATAATGACTCTGTAAATTATTTGCAAAGTACATTTATTTGCATTTCTCGAAGCAATTTATAGTGTTGTCATATAATGAACTGTTCATTACTGAGTACACACTGCCACCTGGTGGTCGAAGCTTCTTTACAGTAGCCACAGAGCTGCTGGGATAACATAGATTTATTCAGTGTTATGCGGTCATGCTTCAGGGGAAGAAACAGGACACACAGAGGACACTTACAGCCTAAGACGAGGCTCCACACACCGAACAAAGTAATCAAAGTCATCGTCCTCATCTTCCTCATCCCACTTCCTCCAGATATGCTTATAGAAAAACCTGTGGGGATTAGACAGAAACGTGCGAGAGTGAATGATGGAGGGGAGGGGGAGAAAGCCAGTGTGGGGGGGTCGGGGGGGAGTGAGAGTGAGACTGACAGGAAAACCTGCTTAACCGGTCAGGTCAGTATAATAGAGTAAACTCTTCATAAATCACAAACCGTTATACAATTGTACATTCGCATCGCTATTTTGATACTCAAATTGTGACACACAGAATTAAATTTCATTAGATACGCAAACCAAGATATTCATTCCACATTTCAAAATGTACAATAGTTCATGTATTATGGAATGAAATATGAAATAAAAATTAACAATAATATATTAAGAAATAAGAAATTTACTAATTAGCTTACAGCTTATGTAGTTGAAACGTGTGGGTGTATGTGTGTGTGTGTGTGTGTAACCCTGGACCACAAAACCAGTCATAAGGGTAATTTTTACTATAACTACTTCAGTCTTATTAAAAAGGTACTGTTTACCCAGTATTTGTGTGTCGTATTATATAAAAATATACTGTTTACCTAATACTTGTGCTATGTATTTTTATGCAGATTATATTCGATTATTTTGCTTTATACTACGGGGCCGTTGAATGCTTGAATCTGATTGGCTGACAAACGTTCTGAGGTGTGCAATTATCTTCAGGGAAACGCACGGCGAATGTAGTTCCAGGCAGCTCTCTTGACCGCATTACAGTTCCATATCACTTCGCATAGTTAACTGTAATAACGGAAATTAGCATACAGTACCTATACAGCACACAGGAATTACTGCAATCACACGTGCTCGCACACGCACACTACGGTCACGCAGTTTGCACAAAATGGTGTTGTTAGCACTGCCCTGACGATTTTATCAGTTATCCTATATAGTGTAGCAACTTAAAGGTTAACTTAAACATTTCTCACTAGCGAGGTAACAACAGAGCTGTTTAGAGACGCTGCTGCAGAACACTATTGAGGGACACTCAGAGGTAGCCTAATTCACACAAGCTCTCTCTCTCTCTCTCTTTCTTTCTCTTTCTCTGTGTGTCTCTGTCTCGCTCGCTCTCTTTCTAATAACTTCATTAATAACTGCATTAGAATGCTATCAACGGCTCGAGCCTCCATTACCAGCTTTAAAACGACGTTTTGGAACTAGCAAAAGAGGCGTTGGACGAGATGCGGAAGAAATAATCCTACTCACAATAGCGATTTAAGTACAAAAACCAGACGAATCCCTATAAATATATCATCTGATCGATGTCTTGAGGTGTGGTAACCATATTATAAGCGGAAAAAATTGACTCCGGGCCGTTGAATTACCGGTATTAGAAAAATAATGCACACCCGAGGTGTAAAGGCCGCTTCGCGTCGTGGCCGCATCACCACCTTGGGTGTGCATTATTTTTCTAATAATTTAACGGGCCGTCGTCAATTATTCCTTACATATATAATATGTATATTATATTATTATTCAGTAAGGATTTTAATTAAAAGATCAAAAGACAGTAAAGTAAAGACAGTAAAGACACTTAGAACATTATAAACTATTTCTATTTTAAATACCAAGTTCAAAAGAATTAAATTTACTCAAAGAACACTGGAAAAAAATATCACAACTTCCACAAAAATATTTAACACTTTCAACTTTGACAATGAGAAATGTTTCCTGAGCACCAAATAAGCATATTAGAATGATTTGTAAAAGACATTGCAGACTTATTTTAAATTGCATACATTTCACAATATTACTATTTAGGCTAACTGTATTTTTAGTCAAACTGACTTTTTGACTGTAGTGTATGTGAATATACACTTCCGTTCAAAAGTTTGGGATCAGTAAGATTTTTAATGTTCGAGTCTCTTGTGCTCATCAAGGCTGTATTTATTTGATCAAAAATACAGAAAAACTGTAATATTGTGAGAGATTATTTCAATTTCTTATACTTTAAGATATAATTTATTTCTGTGATCAAAGCTGAATTTTCAGCATCATTACTCCAGTCTTCAGTGTCACATGATCCTTCAGAAATCATTCTAATATGCTGATTTATTATCAGTGCTGGAAACAGTTGTGCTGCTTCATGTTTTTTTTTTGTTTTTTTTGGAAACTGATACTCTTTTCTGGATTCATTTATGAATAAAAAGTTAAAAAGAACAGCATTTATTTAAAATTAATCTTTTCTAACAATGTGAGTCTTTACTATCACTTTTTATCCATTTAACACATCCTTGCTGAATAAAAGTATTCATTACTTTCAAAAAAGAAAGAAAAAAAAAATTACTGACCCCAAACTTTTGAAAGGTAGTGTATATTGTAACACAAGATTTCCATTTTGAATAAATGCTGTTTTTTGTTTTTTCATAAAAGAATCCTGAAAAAGTATCACAGGTTCCAAAAAACATGAAGCAGCACAACTGTTTCAAACATTGATAATAAATCAGATGCTGAAAATTCAGCTTTGCATCACAGCAATAAATTATATTTTAAAGTATATTAAAATGAAAACTGTCATTTTAAATTGCAATAATATTTCACAAAATAACAGGGTTTTCTGTATTTTTAATCAAATAAATACAGCCTTGATGAGCACAAGAAACTTCAGTAAAAAAAAAAAAAAACTTACTGATCCCAAACTTTTGAATGGTAGTGCATGCATTTCAAATAATTTGCAGATTTACTTCCTACTAGGGATGTCAACGATTAATCGATGATCACGAATGCGTGTAAAGTACAAGCCTAGTTTACATTATAAATAATAGTTTAACATTCAAATACATTACGACTATGGAAACATTTGGATTTGTGCCAAATGAGACGCGAGTAATAACCTCCAAATACATCTAGTCAAACCCACGCTCGCTCCGTCTCGTATGCACGCAAGCATGCACTGTCGCTATCTAGCCAAACACTCGCTCGCTCCGTCTCGTATGCACGCAAGCATGCACTGTCACGATCTAATGTACTGTAAATGCCGGATTTTTAAAAACAAATAGGCCTACTGGAACGCAAAAATTTTAAATCTGACATTTTCCGGAACAGGATCCAGCAGGATCAAATTAAGTACTGGTCATAATACTCACATGATAATGTTTCATGTGATCAACAGTGTGTTTTGCTGCAGCAGCTTTTTATACCACACTTGTCATAATCAGAGCTTATAATTTGTAAATAAATACTTGCTGGATTCGAAACAGCAATTAAAAGGCGCTGTTTATACGTTTTCCCGGAGCATTCAATGCTGTCACTAAACGGTGATGCCACAACAAGAGCATCGTTCACAAGTTTCTGTAGGACCTAACTAGCCTAGGCACAGGTTTTCAAGCCCTGGGACAAAATGGGATGCTTTAAGGAAAATGTATAGCCTAT
>NW_015544194.1:2387380-2389456 GCF_001515605.1 Sinocyclocheilus anshuiensis | reverse complement strand
TCAGCTGTTCGATCGCGCCGGCACCTCACGCGCACACACCCCACATATTCTAGCAATTCAAACTTACATCGCAGTCTGCTCATTATCAAAATAAAATACAGTCATCCAAACATATAAAAGGTTACACTGGTCAGTTTTAATCGTTAATTTAAACGACGATCGATCATGGAAATGATCGAAAATTGACATCCCTACTTACTACCATAAATCATTCCTATAAATTCTACTATTGTTCATTGTTATTTCATGTTTGTTGGGCTACCAACATAAACGGAATAGCATGGCTGCTCAAAAATAGGGAAACAAATATACCTTTAAAGAGTTAACCAACCTGAGGTGTTCTAGGGCCAAAGCAGTCTGATCAAAGTCCCCAGATTCATCATAGACAACCGAGAGCTCAAGAATAGGCACTTTATGAAGTGTAGCCTCCAGCAGGGCCTTCATGGACTCTTCAGTAAGATCACAGCCTCTGGTCTCACACTCCATCGGCAGCACCAGCTCCACCTTTGCCTTCAGCTCCTTACAATCGACATCAACAACCTACAACAACAACCCTCAGCTTTCTAAACACTCCCTTGTGCAGATGCTTCAATCATAAGCATTATCTTTTCATGTTTTAACTGTAAATACCCAAAATGCATGCTATAATGAACTTACTTCAACCAGCACATCAAACACATCAGTGTGCCATATGGCTTGCCAATCACATGGCTCCGCTATCTTCTCCAGGTACTCAGCCGTGAAGGCTTCTACTTCAGATGTTTTACAGTCACCTGTCAAACAACTCAGGTTTATAAACACACTTATTAACTCATTTACTGTTGTGGGTGTCTGTCAGAAGTGTTTGGATGTTACCAAGCATGTAATCTTGATATGCTTTGAATCTCTCATAGTACAGAAGATGGTCTGTCTGGAAGGTGTCCGGCAGTTTTCCATTTCCTGGCCTCTCTGCTCGCTGTAGATGAGTACATGGTCTCTCATCACTATTCAGATAATGGGTGCCGCTGTCATCATCATCATCTTCTGTCTGAAATAACTCTAAAAACAATATACGTTACATCAGCAATGGAAGTTTAATAAAGCGGCATACAGACTTGCATCCAATATCCAAACAAAAGTATTTTGGATCATTTTATATTAAATAAATGAATAAACAAACAAACAGCAGACTCAAATCCAGAGACTGGACTCATATTTTTATTTAATGGGAGTAAATGACAAAGTAACTTTATATATGGAAGAGGTCACACAGAAATCACAGTTAACGTTACATTCATATACCGTGTAAACATCACAAACCTTTTGAAACCAGACTGTGGTTTGGTCTGATCTCATTACAGACCGTCTCTGCCTCTCTTTCTGTCAGTTGGTTGACGTTATGATCTTGATTATTTGGTGGATCTTCACTGGTCAGCGTGATAACGATTTCTACGCTGTTTTCTGTCTCGGCGTATCTCACCTCCTCCGGCTTTGAACACACAAGCTCCTCAGACATCACTGAAGCTTAAACCGTTAATCTAGCTAAAGTAAACGAGGGATAGATAGCAATAAAAGGGTTTATTTAACTAAGTTATCAACTGTCTGTCTCCTCCCTTGACTTGTAACTATTTTCAAACGCTGCCTGGGCGGAGCAGAAGAGCCCAATAAACTCAAGGGGTGGAGCAAACAGACACTCTTAAAGGGACACTGCACACACTTTAGAGCAGCAGTGTTATTTTTGGATCCTGTGTGTTTTGAACTATGGAAAGTAAGTGTGGTGATGATTTTGTATTGAAATACGCCAGAAGTGTCTACACTGCCGGAAATATAAAGAAGAAGACGATTCTGTATTGTTTACAATCCTATTCATGTTTTATTGTTTAAATAAATTGTGTTGCGATCATCTTGGATCCTGTTTCCATGCTAAACTCAACATTACGGTCATTTACTCGCTCTTTGCCAAAAGAAAACAAAATGAACCTCATCTACAGGTGCATCTCAATAAATTAGAATGTTGTGGAAAAGTTCATTTATTTCAGTAATTCAACTCAAATTGTGAAACTCGTGTATTAAATAAATTCAATGCACACAGACTGA
>NW_015544194.1:2380490-2387364 GCF_001515605.1 Sinocyclocheilus anshuiensis | reverse complement strand
ACAAGAGACCAAAAAATGCAGATGAGTTGAAGGCCACTGCCAAAGAAACCTGGGCTTCCATACCACCTCAGCAGTGCCACAAACTGATCACCTCCATGCCACGCCGAATTGAGGCAGTAATTAAAGCAAAAGGAGCCCCTACCAAGTATTGAGTACATGTACAATAAATGAACATACTTTCCAGAAGGCCAACAATTCACTAAATTTTTTTTATTTTTATTGGTCTTATGAAGTATTCTAATTTGTTGAGATAGTGAATTGGTGGGGTTTTGTTAAATGTGAGCCAAAATCATCACAATTAAAAGAACCAAAGACTTAAACTACTTCAGTCTGTGTGCATTGAATTTATTTAATACACGAGTTTCACAATTTGAGTTGAATTACTGAAATAAATGAACTTTTCCACGACATTCTAATTTATTGAGATGCACCTGTATAATGTTTTGTATACTATTTGAACTACTTTCACTTTCCCAAGTGTGGTGTGATCCCGAATCCCATCAGAGCAAAGCGAAATGTTGGGAGCTGAGGTGACTCACGTTGATTATCATTAGCATTATTTTCCTCATTCATGCTGTTCCATCGTGTAAAAATGCTAGTAGTTCTGTTAAATCTGTTCATATGTAAAGTGTTACTGAGTGTTTATATTGGGGCTCTGCATGGGGGCTCCTTGGATCTGTAAAGATTTGAAATCATGGAACAGTTCAATGATGCAGATGCACTCACACTGTTCGATGTACACAAACTTTTCAATATGTTGCTCAATGTCACTTTTCACAGTCTCAACAAGGAGCGGCAGCGGATGCATTCACCAAAGCATTCCTAAGGAATTGCCTTCCCCAAATGAAGGATGAAGACATTGAGGAAATGATGGTGCACAAGGCAGTGGTACTGGAATATAAAAGACCAAAGAAGAAAGGAAAGACAAGAAAGGCCAAGGGACTGAATGCCAAAGAAAGAAGACAGCTGAAAATATTCCAGCTCAAACCTGCACATCAAAAGTATACTCTCTTTCACTAGTAGTATTGTATCATGTGAGTAAAAGTACTGCTTATCACTAAAATCACTCATGCATCTTTGGTAATGATTGTAGATATGTACTCTTCTTGCCTCTGCATGAGCTATGGAAACAGTACATTGTGGATCTGTGTAATGGATTGAAACCAGGAAGGTAAGATGCGTGTCATAATTTCCAGAAGATGTTCTTTAATATTTCTGACTTTTTGGGTGTAATTTCATTTCCAATCTTGCTAACGCTCCATGAATGTGCTCCCTGTTTCTTTTGAATGCAGCAACCCACAGATGATCCAGCAGAAGCTCTTGAAAGCTGATTTCCATGGTGCTGTCTTAACAGGTACAACGTCATGCCCATTAGAAAATGTCTGTGAACAAAGGAACACATTTTTGCTTTAGCAGCGGTATATCCTGATTCAATTTAATGGTGATATTTTTAGCATGTAGTGGAACCTCATGTTCTCTCTCACATCTCTTTTCCTTGTAGTTGTCAGATCAAAATGCCCCTCGTATGTTGGTCTAACTGGCATCCTGGTACAGCAACTGAAGCACGTCTTCAAAATCACTACAAAAGAAGACAAACTGAAAGGTATATGTGTAAATATACATTATTTTTACAGGTTCACGTCATTTCACTACTGTATGTCAGTACTCAAAGATGCCATACCAAGCTTTTGTCCATTAGTCTAAAGGAAGGTGCAGCCAGTGAGTCCAAAACAAATGAAATATGAGAAATTTGCAATTAACTATAAAGGTTTTACTGTGGCTATATGCACTATGGTAATCAAGTCAAAAAACAGTATGTAAAACTTTATTCTTTTATCATTGTCCAGACTAGGGGTTTCACTAAATACTGGTATAGAGGATAACCCTGATACTTAAACAAATGAAGACTGATACCCTGTTAAAAGGACAGGTCACCCAAAAATAACAATTTACACATTAATTACAGTAACCCTCTGGTTGACATGTTAAAGATGAATTTGAGCATTATTTATTCTAGAGATATCACAATAATATGAATATCATGAATGTGTTGTTGACCATGATAATAGTTTAGTAAAAATCTGATCGTGACAGCCCTAGTCCAGACCGAAAGTGAGTCCTCTCTCTGTGTCACGAAAATAATTCGAACTTCTTCCTCGCAGTCATTAGCCACCTTTCAGAACCCTTGTGCCAAATGAACCTGAGAACAAAGTCTTGTCAAAATATATTGTGTAGAAAGATCTGTTCCTCTTTTTTGTTTGACTGTTGATTAACTTTAACCTCTCAGACAGTGTCGCTCATTCATTGTCAAGCATATGTTTTTCATTAATTTCCTTTGAATATTGACTTTTCCCCTACTCTCTTTCTCTCTCTTTTTGCAGTTATCCCAAAGAGGAATAGTGTGTTCAGTGTGGAGCTTGGTGATTTCGTAACACACATCTATGGCAGCAAGTTTGAACTGCGCTCCAGTGAGCGGTCAGCAAAGAAATTCAAAGTAAAAGGAACTATTGACTTGTAATGGGACGTTTTAAACATCATGTCAACTTTAACTGTGGACTCATACTGGAGAATTAAGAGAAGACATTTAATCATTATGAATTTTTTTAGCTTCCTCTTATTGTTATGACTCTTTTTTTTTTAATGCTTTGAGCAGGTATGAAACTATATGGGCCATTTAGGAAAAGTAGTTGCTTTTGATTGTCCACCAGGGGGAGCCTTTTTGGAGGAGAAGGGAGTAAGAATGAATTTTGACCTCTTCTTTCTTTTTTTTTTCTTTTTTTTTTTAATCATACCTGTCATTTCATTTTTATACAAGGTTCCCACAAACTGTTTATTAATGACCTTATTATATCGTCAGGGGTAGGCAGCACTCTAAATGCTACAAAAGTGCTTCTTCCTTAAAAACACCTTCAAAACTCTTTTGTTAATGTTCGATGTGATAGTAGATCCACTGTAAGAATGTTTATATTGTACAATTATTTCCTCATAGTGCGAGGTATTTAACTAGGTTATATAATGTTTATTTTCATACAACTTTAAGTGAAGTACTGTTAGTAGCAGTTTTTTTTTTTAAGAATCCAGTGTTCTTGAACTAGCACCACGTCAGATTTCAATTAAAAGCATTTCAAGTAAAAATGGAATAAGTTATGTGGTTTTGTTTCACTGAAGTATATGTTGTAATATTTGCCGACTTGCAAAACAAGGAACTTTTTTTCCACACTGAAATTGGGCCTGATACTTAGTCAAGGTTTTTCCTTGTTAGTTGACTTGTAAATAACTCTTCTAGTAAAAAAAAATCCCTCCTTCCTATACAAGACACAGAACAGGTTTTCTAATTAAATACGTAAGCGTTTGTTTAATGATTATATTTATTGCTTAGTGTTTTTTTTTCCTGAGAGCACATAGTACAGATTTTGAGTAAAGACTGTGTTTGAGTTAAAGGAGACTATGACTGCTTGTTATGTACTGAAATAAGACAACTATGGATGTCATCATTCTTGAAAATTCACATGAAGTCCATTCATCATTCTGGTGTGCAATGTCTTTTATGAGAAAAGAGGTCCTTACATTAAATGTCTCCTCCTCTGAAATTACTGTCAATAGTGTTGCATCATAAGATGTGCACTTCCTCTAAATCACTTGTTTTTTTATTTCTACACAAAACATAAAAACAAAAGTCGCACGTAAAGTTTCAGGTTGTGCTGTGCATTAAACGTATAGGCCTTGAACATATAACAAGCCTGTTGTTTACAGTCACTTTGCAGAAATTTCTTTCCAAAATCTTGTTAGCCTGGTTATGGCATCTGACTGGTTTAAGGGTCAAAGTTCTGTTGTTGTTTTGACTATTGCTTTGTACATCTGATAATGGAGTTCTCTGCTATCTAAGCCAATACTGTTTATCAGATAAACAACAAATATAGACTTAATTGTTCACTTCAGCCCACACATTTTTCACTGTAATGGGAAGTGCGTATGAAGAAAGACATCTTTCTTCATCATATAATTATTTGAATAAGACCCATACAAATGACTGCATTTATTTTACGATAAAAGAATGTAATGGGAAAAATCTGAACAGTACTGAGAACAGGAATTTTAGATGAAAAGAATGCCACTACATTACATTTATGCTTTACTTGTATGAATGTCTTGGTTGTGCATTTTATTTTAATATTTATTTTAATATTTAATGTGGTTTTATTTCAATTTGAATCATTTTTGTACTTCAACTTAAACATTTAGTTCATTGCCAATGCAACATATTTTAAATTTTTGTTAAGTTTTTCATCTAATATTTATATATTTTTTATTTCAGCTTTAAATCAATTAATTAACCTAATCTGTGAAATAAATTAGACAGGTGTGCAAAAAATACAGCACTTATAAGTGTTACATTCAATTTGATGAACAAGAGGTCTAAATAATGTCTTGGCCGCTTATATTACCTCTTCACACAGAATTCTAGAGACATGACGTTAGGTCAAAACATTTTATTTTGTATCTATATGTCTTGAGTATGTGTCTTAGTTTGTGCCAGTCAAGCACAAGGAAGGTTACACCTCTAAAATAGTAGAGGCTGCAGAGCAGATCTGGAATTTCCCCTTTTCAAACAGGAAAGACAAGCTCACGACACTATAAAAGGGCTGTCTCGAACAACCTGCCCAGAGAAAGGAGAGATCTGTAATGCCGAACACAGAGGAATATTTTTATAAGATTTTTATTGGAGCTCGTAGGACAAAAGAACTGCGAACAGATACTGAGTCTGTTTACCCAGCGATAATTCACTGCTTTCCACAGCAATCGGGTATTGCTGAATTAATATTTAAGATGTTTAAACATTTATTTTGTGTGCGTGTATTGTGTAATTTCGTTAATTAGAGTAATCGGGTTAAAGTCCTTTGAAAGTACTGTTAAGAATTAATAACTAAACCTACATGTTGGATAAATTCATCCAATGGTTACATGTCCATCGAAATCAAATTGACCATTTCATTGTTTTTACATTTTACAGGCAGTACCAAAATGGCAGAACAACTGACTTTTACTATTCAGAACCGTGAGCGAATCCAGGCAGTGGAGAGCACCTTCGGCCGAACCGGAAAGATGCTTCTCAAACCGGGGCGTATTCTGGTGGGAGAGGGCTGCCTGTCAAAGCTGTGCAGACGTGGACCCAAACCCAAAGTGTTCTTCCTCTTCAATGACATTTTGGTCTACGGTAGCATCATGGTGCCCGGTCGCTGGAACAATAAGCAGAAGATCATTCCTTTGGAGGATGTGCAGCAGGAAGATCTGGAAGACGGAATGGCCATGCCCAACCAATGGCTCATCCGCACGCCACGCAAGTCTTTCTACGTGTCGGCGGCCTCGCCTGAGGAAAAGAACGCGTGGATGGGACATATTGAGCAGTAAAAGTCCCTCCTAGTGCAAGCTAAGGGCCTCCCCGCTGACAATGCTGCAGAGAACTTTTTTGCTGCAACCTGGATCCCTGACATGGCATCGGCCATCTGTATGCGCTGCTCGAAGCGATTTAACATTGCCAATCGGAGGCACCACTGCCGGAGATGCGGTTATATAGTATGTAGAGCTTGTTCAAAGAGCCGGGCCTTGATACCGAACATCTCCTCCAGACCGGTGAGAATTTGCCGGGCCTGTGTGAGCAGCATTCATGAGGGAAAAGAGCAAGGAAAGCAGAGAGCTAAGGGTAAGCACTGGAAGAAGAACTCCGTAGAGGACACGCCAACGCTACATGAGTATGAGATGTCCAGTGATGACGAGTCCAGTGAGCAGGGGTACCAGGTGCCCACCAAGTGGTTCAAGAGCCCGGAGGATGAGGATTACTCCCCATATTGCTACATAAAGCCTGAGCACAGGAATCATCCCGTCAGTGGACTCTGAACCTGACAGATGTGATGAAGTGAACTATGCTGAAACTCATCATGTGTTGCACCTCTCCCAAGAACAGAAGCACAGAGACAGAGATGAATAGCAGTAATTATAAAGTATTTTGCACTAAAGTATTTGAGTCACTTCTATGACTTCTGTTTTGCACATGTATTTGTATGTATATTTGTATATATATATATATATATATATATATATATTATAACTTTATTGTATAACAAATGTTTATATTATAGTTTGTATAGTATTAAGGGAACAATGTGACTTTTGCAATTAGTACAATAAATAAGCATTATCATAAAATACTTTGGTGATTGTATTAAACTCACACACCATATTTTGTGAGCGTACATGTTTATTTATAAACCAAAGAAATAATTGAAACATTCCTAAATGCTATAGTGTGGATTATATTGAATTCAGTATCTTCAACAGAAGTATTCTCACTTCTCACTGCAGGCCTATGGAGTTTAATTTATCAAAGTTATTAAAGTAGACAGTATTACCCAAGATTACAATAAACATACAAACATTACATCCTTTGTCAGGACATAATTTCAGTATTTTAGTCTAGGTTTTCAATAACTAACTTAAATTTAATTCAATTTAATCATAAAGCTTTATATATTCTCATTAAAAAAACATTATGCATTGACATTATACTCCATATTATTATATCATGTTACCCTGGCATTAAATGACAACATAGACACAGACACATTAGAGATTATCTAAATTGTTATTAATGGAAATAAATGGATAAATCATTGATAATCAGTAGTCCATCTCGTTTTTGAGGACATAATTGCAGAATTTTAGTCCAAGTGACACACATGACTGATTATGTATTACAGATAAAAAAAAACTAAGGGAATATTGTGCACTTCAAGAGGAGTTGAAATATCATAACAAATGACAGAGTAAATCATATTTACAAGTGGAACTCTTAAGTCGATATGAAACATGGTGGAAA
>NW_015544194.1:2374908-2380470 GCF_001515605.1 Sinocyclocheilus anshuiensis | reverse complement strand
ATATATATATATATATATATCAGTGAGAGGAAAGCAAGAATGGTGTTAATCACTCAACTTTCTGCTTCACATATAGTTGTGATAACATATAGATGAGTAACAGAAATTAATATTTTTCATTATTTTTACTTTAGATTTAGTTATTTGGGTGTAATGTTCGTAATATAATTCCTTTGTTTAGGTTACTTCAATGTTATGTTTCAGATATCAGTCTGCAACTTCAGTGTCATTTCACAGGTGCACATGGGCAGCACAATTTGAGCATAAAACTGTTCTTCAGAAGGATATGGTTCTAAATAGAACTAGTAAAGAATCTCTACAGAACCATATTTTTTTAGAGTGTACTAAAAGCATACTGGTTGAACAAGTCAAATTAACTGTGTGGCTTACAAACAAAAAATAACATTTATCTCTTTTAAACAATCACTTAGTCTCAGGCAATTACTCTGAAAGTAATCAGAGAAAGCATCAGTTCAGCATAATTTTACCAAGGCAAGAGAGCTGAAGAGTAAAAGACTCCCAAGTGAGTTGAAATGTGCACATATAGGCTGAAACGGTTTTTCACTCTCATGAGAACTGTACACAATGCATATGGTAGCAGGAAGAAAGTCAACAACTCTTAAAAACTTTTCTCTTTTGCAAAATGCCTAACATCATTTCCATGACGGAATTTTGGCACACTGTGTAAAAATGTATCTACAGTAACTAACAAAACCAGTTCAGCAGCTGAGATCAACTTTCACATACTTCACTTGTTCCTATTATTTGACAGATGAAAATAGCTCAGGAAACCCACACATTGTGTTAAAACGCAACCCACTTGATCAGAGACCCATTACCAAATAAAACTGTCAGCAAACTGAGAACAATTCTGAAAAAAAGTGACAGATTGTGAGTCCACTGCAGTGTGGTACAGAAACTCCAACGCATTACAGTCTGAGAGCTTGATTCTGGGAATCGAGTGAAGCAAAGTTCATTCTAAAGATCAAAGATTACTTTGAAAGATTAAATACACAATTAATGTGACTATAAATTCACAAGATAGAATAAATTATTATGAACTATATGGAAATTGCAAAACTTTTTTTTTTTTACATTGAAAAGACTTCAATTTGAAATGTTTCAGGGTTGTTGCCTTTAAAGGCATAGTTGAACCAAATATAAAAAATCTGTTATAATTTACCCTCATGTTGTTACAAACCTGTATGACTTTTTTTCTTCTGCAGAACACAACAGAAGATAGTTTGAGGAATGTTGTAACCAAACTGTTTTGGTGACCACTGAATTACAAACAAACAAACACGCACACACACACACACACACAATAAACAAGATATTTCCCTAAATATTTTTTTTAATGTTCCACAGAAAAAAAGAAAATCATTTGGGTTTGAAATGACATGAAAGTGTGTATGACAGACAGACAGAAATAAATTACATTTTAATATATATTTAAATAGAAACCAGTTATTTTAAATAGTAAAAACATTTCACAATATTACTGTTTTTGCTGTATTTTGGATCAAATAAATGCAGGTTTGGTGAGAAAAGACTTCTTTAAAAAACAAAAAAATATTACTGTTCAAAAACCTTTGACTGGTAGTGTATGTATGTATGTATCACACTCATATCACATCTAGTTGTTTTGGATAAGAATAAAACGTCAGGTCTGACAATTAAATTTTTCAGAAATTTCTGAAGGAAGACGTTACAAAAGGTGGCGCAGAGTCCAATGCTTAATTGAACAGTTCTGGACTGGAGTTGTTGGAAAAGAGAGTATCTTCTGAATATCTCAATACGACAGAACTGGCATGTACCCTGACATAATCTTAAAGTCATCATCAAAGACGACATGCTGCCAAGGAACCAGTGGCAGTTAGGTTGGGTTGTCAAGGTCATTCAAGGGAGCGATGGCTTAGTCCGATAAGTTACAGATCAAACAGGAGAACGAAAACTATATTAGGGCATCACTCTAAACCTTCAATCATTGAGCAACCAATTCAAAAATGAGTGGTTCTACTTGAGAGTGATTCATTGATGCAGGTAAATCTCTTGCATCAGACAATAGGTTTAATATAAGGTTCAAATAATTTTTTGTATGATTTATGTGTTTTGTGTTGAATAAGGTCATTGAAGTTTGAAATCGTGTATGATTTGTTTTCTTTGTTTATCATAACATGATTTGGAGGGAGTGTAATGACCTTCCCCTTTAACTGGCTTTGCTTGGCGTCACCACTAGAGTGAAAGGAAGTAGAGCAAGAGTAGTCCACGTTTGTTCTTGGTACAGGTACAGCTCAGGAGAATGATTCGAGATTTCAACTTTAGTATCCCTTTGGCAAGCAGAGCAAGGTTTGTTTGTTTTTCATGTATTTTTTTGGTATGATATTGTTGATTAATTTTAATAATATTAAATATGTTTTGTTAATGCAGTGAATGTTTGTTTTTGTGAATGTTGGCTGAGTTTATTTTTCTTTCATTCATGTTTGTTTCTTTATTTGTTTTCATTGTTGTTTTACGGTGCCATGATGCTGTGATGCTATTGTTATTGTGCTATGAAGTCAATTACTGGGTGAACACGGTGTTGTGATGCAATGGAGAGAATTTGCACAAAAAAAAAACTGAGACAACGAATACTTCAGCAATTAAGTTTATTGCAGAGTAAATAAATTGAAGGCACCCGTCAAAACTCCTCCTTTGTTGGATGCTGAAGGGCTGTTACTAATGTTTTTAATATAGAAAAAATTCATAAAAAAGCTGTTTCATAAAACAAGTGTACTAAATACAGTAAGCCAGGCTTATTTCAGTTAGTCTGACTTATTTTGAACCAAATCAATTGACAATAAGTCAGACTAACTGAAATAAACCTGGCTTATTTGGTAAACTTGTTTTATGAAACAGGCCCCATGTGAAATTATAAGATGCTATTTTTTTTCCATACTTTACTTTGGCTCTGAGCTGTTGTCTGGCAAAATACTTTAAAATATCAAGTACTTGCATTTTTAGAGAGGAATTACTCATCACTGACAAAATGAGTTCAGACAGGTTATCCCATGCCAGAATTCCCAGTTCCTCCATCAACTCAGAGTACAGTTTCTCCCTCTGTTGAGGAGACATCTCCATTATCATCTGATGAAGAGGACAGAATTTGCCTCTAGTCATCCACCATCCCACAGCACTTCCCAAAGCATATGATAATAGGAGATCAAGTAGGACAAAGAAACAAACTGCTAAAGATGCACTCGGTTGACTAAATATACCGTCCACAATTATTAATTGATCAAATAAGTTGTTTTCTTCACTTGAAATTTAAAGTTGATCATATCAAGTTGCCTAAACATTGGCTTTACTGATGAATTTCCCATATTTTCTACATAGTTCAATCGAAATGTATTCATATTTAATCAACACTTTAAAAATGAAGGTTCCAAAGAGGTGTTTTATTTATTTATTTATTTTTTTCACTTTCATTCACTTTCAGTGAAGAGTTCTTAAAAGAACTACCATTTTTCCATAGTGTGAAGTACATTTTAAAAACCTCAACAAACTTTTTCCACTAGCCTATAAAGACCCTTTTATGCAATGGAAAGGTTCCATGGATGTTAAAGTTTCTTCCTTTTAGTGTTTGCTTAGATGTTATTACAAAAAAAGTCAACATAATGGCTTGGCTTCAGAAAACAAGCCATACAATTTTTTATAGATAATATTATAGCACCACTCTGTGGTTAAGAGGTGAAGTGGGTCAACATTTGTAAGTAAAAAGAAATAAAACATAAGTGGACGTACCAATAAATATACCAGGTGGACCTCCGAGTTGCCCCCCTAAAAAAGCCCCTCCCCCAGCAGCAGCAGCTCCTTTGCGCGAGTTATTTACAGCCACTTCAATCTGGCTATTCTCTGATACCTTACAGCAGAGCGCCATTACATCATCTATTTGACGAAGCATAGACCCTTGGAGGGGCAGCGGAGAAATAGCAGTCTGGGGTCTGGGGGCGCCGTGGCGGTAGGTTTTCCTCTCCGGCTTCAGAAACATTATATCGGGGTCTCTTGGGCTGACAGGATTGGTCCCTTCAGAGTCAGGGATTCTAGAGGCACGGGCTCGATCCGCCCCCGGACCCCCCTTGTGCATGGCACTGGACCTCATTGTGTTGTGTGTTCAAACACTGCCTGAGGAGGAGAAACATGAATCAAAGAGCTGACTTAAATGTAAGAAGATTTAACACTGCACAGAATCGTAGACTCGTATATGGTTTCTATCAAACAAACAGCCTTTAACTACAACAAACTAAAGAAAGTAAAAGCTAAACAAGTTAGGCTACATCAAATATGTACATTTAAATTTTGCTTTTGCCAATATTTAGTTTTGTTTTGTAAACTACATTACAGCTTTAATATAACTCAGACTTTAGCCTACCTCTTACTTTAGTTGACGTTACTTTCAGTTTAAAAAAATCTGCAAGAAGCAGCAAGTATTTCAGAGTGCAGCCTGGACAATGGGGCGGGGCGACACGTGTCACTCCGCCCACCCCCAATTCGATTGGTTTATAAAACAGCAAATCTTATTGGTGTAGCCGCATGAAGTAGTGATGGTGAAAGCTTTGCGAAGCACCGAAACTTTGCCCTCTACTGTATCGTAAAATGGTTTATTACTGGAAGATTTTCAAGACGTTGCACACTAAGGATATATTGTGGTCAAAGGTGGAACAAGGTACCTTTGTGTCCCAGACGTCCCAGACATTTTTTAACCGTTTCATGTAATAAACCAATATAAAGCAATAGAAAATAAAAATGTAATTGTACTTACTCAAAGTGTGAATAAATGAGTCTAGTTTTTATGTGAATAAATTAATAAAAACTAAGCCTGGCTAAAGTAGGCATATTATGATCAAAATAAATTTATATTATTGTGGAAAGGTCAGTTAAAGTGGAATTACTACAAATTGCACAAAGACAATACATGCACAAAGCTACACATGTAAATATTAGGCTCATTTGAGATTAGCAAAATCTGCACAGAACCGATCACCGGTGATCACCGCAAGATGCATGCCGGTTAGAAATGTGTCCGAGGGTGAAGTATTTTGCTCCGCCTATATAAAAATCGCTTCACTCCAACTTCTTCCGCGTCTGCTTTTCCCACGTTTTCACAACAGATTCATCAAGAACAGGCTTGCTCTGCAGTGAGTGATGCAGTGCTTGATAGGGACTCGCAGCGGAGGCAGACATCTAACCTATCCTAATGTGTGTGCATGCCATGAGTGTAGAATACATAAACACTTTTTAATAAAATGTAAATTCATCCCCTACGCTTTTTTGGCTAAGTCAAGTCAACTGTGTTCATAGAGGTTTCCATGGGCCAATGCGAATAAATCTAGATTTAAATTAAAAAAGACATGATATTGTCGGACCTGACGTTTTATTCTCATCCAAAACAACTAGATGTGATATGAGTGTGATACATACATACATACACTACCAGTCAAAAGTTTTTGAACAGTAATATTTTTTATGTTTTTTAAAGAAGTCTCTTCTGCTCACCAAGCCTGCATTTATTTGATCCAAAAT
>NW_015544194.1:2360306-2374023 GCF_001515605.1 Sinocyclocheilus anshuiensis | reverse complement strand
TTATTATTATTATTATTATTATTATTATTATTATTATTATTATTATTATTATTATTATTATTATTATTATTATTATTATTATTATTATTATTATTATTATTATTATTATTATTATTATTATTATTATTATTATTATTATTATTATTATTATTATTATTATTATTATTATTATTATTATTATTATTATTATTATTATTATTATCAAAATTTAAAACAGTTGAGTACATTTTTTTTGGGATTCTTTGATGAATAGAAAGATCCAAAGATCAGCATTTATCTGAAATAAAAAGCTTTTGTAACATTATACACTATACAATTCAAAAGCTTGGAGTCAGTAGATTTTTTTTAACTAAACTAAAATGCGCTTTTAACATACTATCTCTGTATTTAAAAAATGTATTTAGTTACCACTTGTGTGTTCAAACACTGCCTGAGGAGAAGAAACAAGAATCAGAGAGCTTCCAAAAAGGAAGAAAAGCAAGTTTGGCAAAAGTTGGTCTCGAACTCAGTCGATGGTATCATACACTACTCCCCAATGCTTTACTCTCCAACCTGCGCCACTGCAGTTGCTAAATAACAGTGTCCACCGAGATTAAATAAACACAAGTGTGTTTATTCTCGAATTTTTTTCTTGAAATTTAACGAGTTTTTTCTCACAATTTAACTACTTTTTTCTCGTAATTTAATGAGTTTATTCTAAACATTTTATTTTGACTTTTTTCTCTAAATTTAACAACTTTTTTTCTTGCAATTTAACGACTTCTTTTCTCGTTATTTAATGAGTTTATTCTCAACATTTTATCTCAACTTTTTTTCTCGCAATTTAATGACTTTTTTTCGTAATTTAATTCGTTTATTCTCAACATTTTATTTCGACTTTTTTTCTCTAAATTTAACGAGTTTTTTCTGGAAACATAATGGCTTTACTATTGAAATTTAATGTGTTTAATCTCAACATTTTATATCAGCTTTTTTCTTGAAATTTAACAAGTTTTTTCTCGAAATTTAACGACTTTAATCTCAAGATGGTTTTATTTATTTTTTTATTATTGCTTGGCCCTAATCCTCTTCCGTACGCCCTAGTGCGGGCTTGGCAGAAGTGCGGCTCGAGGGTGCATAGCAGCTGCAAAGGGGCTGCTTGCGAGCAACCTTCTGAACGTAAAAATGTTGAATGGGACACCCTTCGGTCTTGTGGACTTAACGAGCACGCGCATGCGGCGGCCATTGTAAGTCCATAAGACCGCAAGTGCACATGAAGTGTTCCATTTGGGACAGGGCCAGATGTCATGCCGACGTATGCTAAAAATCTCTCGCAACAGCGAGTCAGCCATGCAGTCGAGCGCAGTTGTTCTCTCAGCTGCGCTGACCAAAAGCACAGTGGGAAACGACTTCCTGAAGACACAGCTTCCAGGCAATTCTCAGGTAAGGCTAGGTGCATCTCAAATGAGCCTATTTATTCGTATTATGATTTATCCTTATCACAGAAGTAATTAGGATTGTTCGAGATGAACTACACTAGCCTGCCACCAGTTGGTGAGATCTGCTGGTTGCAGGCGGGGGAGGAGTAAAGAAAAGGCTGTCAGGTCGGACACTTCGTGCTTTCTGTAGTGTGCTGAACCAACGTCATTCATGGCAAGCCACGCGATTTTCGCGTCGATTGTAGCCGAAGAAGTGGATGCGATTAAAATTCCCATGTTTTTGCATAAAAATGTTGGACAGCAAGATTGTGGACAGCAGAAGTGATACAGGAACTTGTCTAAGAAATAACATGCAACACTCGTCGTCCTTGTCATCACAGAATCTGACCAATAAGAATAAAGTGTGTCATCATCAAGGCTTTGTCAGCCGATTTTGAGCAACTGCTGTGCCAGAACTAGGTGGCTGGTCTCGCTTTGCTCTCGTGGTACTTTGATGACACATGTGATGTCCAAATACCCTTTTTTAATTATTTATTTATTATTTATTTTATTAACAATATCAGAAAAATAGACATAAACATTTGAACAAGAACATGTGGGGTATACAGTAAAAATCAAAAGGTAATTAAGTAAAAATAATAAAATAATCATAAAAAAATTATAAATAAAAATAAAGCTGCAATGAGCAATTATCGGGGTTCAATCGCTTAAGGCATTTAAGCAAATAAGGGAAAATACACTGTGTAAACAAGGATGTAACCAGCTAAATCAATTATTAAAAAGATCATTCTTGGCAAGTGCATGTAATTTACCATATAAATATGAAGCTTATTACCATTTATGACTGTAATAGCACCACCTATGGTCGGATTGGAGGATTGCGCAATAGTAGGTTTTTTAAATAATGTCAAATATTTAAAGGACAATTTGATTGACAGTAGTGGTCCTAGAGGAAAAGTTGTTCAGAATCAAGAAATAGATTGTACAGTGGGAAGATCTAGTGTGTGCGTGAATGTATGAATGTTTTCTGCAATTTGAGGTCATTTACCATAGAAAAAACGTGTTTTTGAATCATTTTTAACTGTTATAGCGCCACCTGTGGTCCGATCTCTTTAAAACTTTGCATGCTTGTTTAGAATCACCTGTCGCTTGGGCTCGCCAGGTTTTGTGAAGTTTTCCTTTGGTCTTTATAGGATTTTGGGTAAATTTGGGCAGGCCCCTTTTCTAAATGATGCTGTTATAGCTTCCCAAAGGGTACATTTCCATTTTTCTTTGATAATTATTGACCCAGAGAGTCCAGAGAATTGTACAGCAGTGTTTTTTTTTCCAGATTGAGCAGAAAACCTCGGACTAGTTTGCAAAAGTACATTTTTACATTTTCTCAATCATTTAACAAACGATTTGATTGACAGCAGTGGTTCTAGAGGCAAAGTTGTCCAGAATGAGGAGTTCTATTTACGCCCAGTGGCCAATTTCTTTCAAATTTCTCACAGACCTTTGGGGCCGTGAGTTGAACAGGCCCACCGAGTTTCGTTCTGATCGGCCTCCGTTAACCTTCACTAATAGGTGCTCAAAGTTCATCTTATATGCAAATGTCCTTATAGACACTTGTGGCACTTTGGACCAAGATCGTGCACACCGATTTTCATGTTGATAGGACAAATGGTTGCGCAGTTATAGCCATTTTTAAGCGCCACCAAGTGATCAAGCTCTGCGATTTTATCATGTGAGCTCAGATTGAGCTCTTACATAAGTGTTCTGAGTTTGGTGAAGTTATAGGCATTTTATTAAAAGTAGCCCTGCCCCTTTCTAACATTTTGGCGTCCCTTTGCAACAGTGAGTTGAAAGTAAAAAAAACTGGGGGGGGATAATTATTGATATTCACTCTCCAGAGAATCTTTCTGCACTAGTTTGGTTCCAATCGTGCGAAAAACCTAGGACTACTTCGCAAAAATAGGTTTTTCAAAAAAATCTAAAATACCTGAAAATTCACGGTCGAATCTGAATGCATTTTGTCCGGCGTGAGGCAAGGATTCCAACGACATAAGTCACTTGAGCTTGGTTTAGGAGTTATGAGCGATTTCATACTTTTGATCGCTGTAGCACACCTGCCAGGCCGATTGGGGCAATCCTTGTGAGTACTACCATCCCTCCAAGTTTTAAGTCTCTACGACTTATGGTTTGGTCTGCACAATCAGTTTTACGTGGAGATTGCTGATCTTTGGCCATTCTAACAATCACAATAGGGTTTCAGCTCTACACACTTAAACCCCTAATAAATAAATCATAATCATACAGTCATACAATCATACAATCATTTTACAATTTTAAAAGTTACAACTTATTTATTAATTTTTCTATAAGACTGGATGTTTTTAATGAATTTGGATATTTTTCTTACAAAAACGCATCGATTCGCTACAGAAGGCCTTTGTTCTCCCCCCCGGAGCTGTGTGAGTCACTTTTTTTTTTATGGATGGGAGCTTTTTATTTAACTTCTTTTGGACGGACGCATGCAACACCCGCTGAGTGCCATGAAAACAGATTGAAAGATCAAAGACAATTTTTAATATACCTCCGACTGGATTCGTCTGAAAGAAGAAAGTCATATACACCTAGGATGACTTGAGGGTGAGTCATTTATGGGCTAATTTTCATTTTTGGGTGAACTAACCCTTTAAAGGGATATCACAAGGAAAAATTAAAGTTCTGCCAAAATGACATGTTAGACCAGACCTAGTCTCAGCCTCAGATGTGTAGGATTTCTACATGAACAGACACTGATACGCCATTGAATCAACTCATCACAAGGTCTAAACTAATCCAATCAGGAGACAACCAAGCTTTCTTTGTATCAAGGACTAAAAAAGTTCTTTCACAACCTATAGATACCTCGTGATGTCTTGTGATCGCACAATGTATGGAACTATTATATCCAACAGGAAAAGGACGAGTAATTTAATCACACCCTCAGGCTTGCAAAACAACGGACCTAAAGAACAGTGAAAATGTGATTCAATCAAACTCAGCAAACCACCGCATGACGTGTATGGACCTCAGGAAATTCTTCCCCTCTTCCTTTCTCTATTAAGAGAGGAAATGCAGACATTGCATGGACCAAGTTTAAAAGACAACATTTAAAATCATTTAAAGTATCGGAGCAATATACTCCCAAATAATAGGCGTTATTTTGAACAGTGTGTGTTGTACGACACTTTATAAGAAGTTATTAAAACTTGCAGGAATACGCCCCACTGGAAGCATGTGATTCATGCATGATAAAGGAACAGTATGGGGCGTGGCTAAGCCCCGCAGCCACTCTCTGATTGGAACAACGACCTGTGGGATGGACCAAAGTCAGCCTGCTAAAAATGGACACAAAGCCCTCGTGGCTCGCTCGCGCTCTCTCTCTCTCTCTAGAACTGTGTAAAGTTGAACCTTGCCAAGATCTTGTTACCTAGCTCGTAGCTTATAACTGATCAAAGAACGTATTAACCCGTGGCCAGGGAAAATACAAATATTCAAATTGTTAAAATATACTGAGGTTAACGTCTCGCTGGACGACCATTGATAAAGTGTAAACTATCAAATTGGAAATCAGTTCTAATCAGGTTGACTTCGAATTTTCAGATTCGATTCCGTTCAAAACCTGAGCTAGAATAATAATGATTAATTCCCTAAGAAAAGTAATCTGACATTACAGATGTCACGCCCTCGGACCGCTGGCTGAACGTCTGATGCATATGGCACACAAAAGTGGAAACACTTCAGGAGTTTTGAAGAAGTCATCGGATTGGTTGAATTATACAGGATTTCTGAGAGACGTGTGTGTGGCGTTCTTTAATGTTCCACCTGGAAACAAAGATGCCGTGACGCCAAACCCCCTCACCAAAGAAGAAAGCCGTCGTGTTTACAACTGTGACGACGAGCGCTTATCAGGATCAACTAAACACTGGATTTTCAAAAGTATGTGAAATATTCAAAGTTCACGGCATAGAATCTTTAAAATACGTCCGAGAGTTTTACACACCGGTCTGTTATTGTAGCGACATTTCCACGCCCCCAAAACGTGACGTACCCCTAGGACTCTCATCTTCACGCTGAGTCTCCCCGCCGGTCTGCCTCTGACAGCGGCACTGCGGCCAGAGGAAAAGACCAGATAATACAGCTCGAGTTGGAAAATGAGCGCTCCTTAGATATGCTTACGGAAACTTAATCCTGGCTTCATATCTTGCAAATAACATTAGACCATTAAAGGGATAGTTCACCCAAAAATGAAAATTTTCGTGACGACACATTGATGTCCTAAGACACGAAACGATCGGTTTGTGCGAGAAACCGAACAGTATTTATATCATATTTTACCTCTAATAGACCACTATGTCCAACTGTCTTTGGGCGCGCGCGCGCGCACTGCATCTGGTGCGTGAGGTGTGTACGCGCTCTGGCGTAGTTTACGCAAGCGCCGGAAGTGATCTCTCGCGCGTATACGTCACTCATTGTTTACACAGTGCACAGTCATTGTAGGTACGACGGCTAATCAAAATGGTACTTACTTGCATCCAGAACGCTGCTGCCAGAATTCTGACTAGAACCAGAAAATCTGAGCATATTACACCAGTCCTCAGGTCCTTACACTGGCTTCCAGTTATATTTAGGATTGATTTTAAAGTACTTGTTATTATGCCGCCCGCAGTTGGAATCAGCTTCCAGAAGAGATCAGATGTGCTAAAACATTAGTCACATTTAAATGCAGGCTCAAAACTCATCTGTTTAGCTGTGCATTTATTGAATGAGCACTGTGCGATGTCCGAACTGATTGCACTATATTTTATGTATAATCGTTTTCTATTCTTAACCATTTTAAATTCAGTTTAAACCTTCGGCTGGATATCAACACACCCATTACCGTAAACTACGCCAGAGCGCATACACACCTCACGCACCGGATGCCGAGTGCGCGCCCAAAGACAGTTGGACATAGTGGTGTATTAGAGGTAAAAAAAAATGATATAAATACTGTTATTTATATAAATACGGTTTCTGGCACAAACCGATCGTTTCGTGTCTTAGGACATCAATGTGTCGTCACGAGCCGCAGGGTTTAATTTGGATTTGTCTGTGCATGTTTTTTTTACTCTCATAGATTTTGTTACCATTGCCATGCATTATATGACTGATAGACTGCGACGGCTGGAGTTAAAAATCATCATATGTGTTCTACTGAAGAAACAAAGTCACCTACATCTTGGATGCCCTGGGGGTAAGCAGATAAACATCAAATTTTCATTTTTGGGGGAACTATCCCTTTAACATTTTTTTTTGTCTTTGGAATGCAAACATCCAGGGTCAGGTGAGGGCCTGAACAACGGAAAGCCAACTGCTGAAACCTGGCCGTGGTTTGTTCTGATGGATGAGATGTTGGGTCAGATGTGGCCCAGTTATCCTAAAAGGTATCTGCGCCAGTTTTGGCAAAGTAAGCACTGGCTAATATGGCTGTGAGCCTAAAGTGGCCTGCATATGATGCCACAAATGTGGCCCAGTTATCCTAAAACATCTCTGTGCCAGTTTTGGCAAAGATATGGCAGATTAAGCACTGGCTAATGTTGCTGTGAGCCTAAAGTGGCCTGTATATGATGCCACAAATGTGGCCCAGTTATTTAAAAACGTATCTGGGTCAGTTTTGGTAAAAATGTGGCACAGTAAGCACTGGCTAATGTGGCTGTGAGCCTAAAATAGCCCTCATATGATACCACTAATGTGGCCCAGTTATCCTAAAACATATCTGGGCCAATTTTGGTAAAAGAAGGGCACGGTAAGCACTGGCTAATGTGGCTGTAAGCCTAAAGTTGCTCGTATGTGATGCCACAAATGTGGCCCAGCTGTCCTAAAACGTATCTGGGCCAGTTTTGGCAAAGATA
Organism: Sinocyclocheilus anshuiensis; assembly: GCF_001515605.1. Taxonomy (NCBI): domain Eukaryota; kingdom Metazoa; phylum Chordata; class Actinopteri; order Cypriniformes; family Cyprinidae; genus Sinocyclocheilus; species Sinocyclocheilus anshuiensis. Next base: position 2,366,684 of record NW_015544194.1, on the reverse strand, counting down.
TGGCACAGTAAGCACTGGCTAATGTGGCTGTGAGCCTAAAGTGGCCTGTATATGATGCCACAAACGTGGCCCAGTTATTCTAAAACGTATCTGAGCCAATTTTGGCGAAGATATGGCACAGTAAGCACTGGCTAATGTGGCTGTGAGCCTAAAGTGGCCCTCATATGATGCCACTAATGTTGCCCAGCTATCCTAAAACATATCTGGGCCAATTTTGGCAAAAGAAGGGCACAGAAGCACTGGCTAATGTGGCTGTGAGCCTAAAGTGGCCCGTATATGATGCCACAAATGTGGCCCAGCTGTCCTAAAACATATCTGGGCCAATTTTGGCAAAGATATGGCACAGTAAGCACTGGCTAATGTGGCTGTGAGCCTAAATTGGCCCGCATATGAAGCCACAAATGTGGCCCAGTTATCCTAAAACATATCTGGGCCAGTTTTGGCAAAAATATGACACTGGCTTATATTGCTGTGAGCCTAAAGTGGCCCGCATATGATGCCACAAATGTGGCCCAGTTATCGTAAAATGTATCTGGGCCAGTTTTGGCAAAGATATGGCATAGTAAGCACTGGCTAATGTGACTGTGAGCTTAAAGTGGCCCGCATATAAAATGACAAATATTGCCCAAATAATTTATAACAATTTGGGCCACTTTTGGCAAATATATGGCACAGTCAGCATTGGCTAATCAGTGTGTAAGCCTAACTTGTCCCATATTTGAAATGGCAAATATGTCCCATATATTATAAAACAGATGAGGGACACTTCTGGTTTGGATGTAGCACTTGACACTGGCTAATTGAAATGGAAGTTTGAAATTGTAAATATGGCCTAATAGAATTTGGATACTTTTAGTAGGATGCAACACAGTTAACTGATACAGGTTGATCTGGATATAAGTCAGTGATATAAGTCTTAAGAAGGCTACATACCCAGCAATTTATTTTTTTGAAACATGCTTTTGATGGCAATTTTTTATATGTGTACTGTGCAGCATAAAAACAGATGTGCACTATAATGATAGCTCTAACTGTCACGGTTTCTGTTAATTTGGACTTTGTTGTCCTTTTGCACCACTTCCCGTGTTGTGTTGATTGTATTATTCTGTTCAGGTGTGCCTAGTCAATTACCCTTGTTTGGTCTGAGTACTTATTGTATGTTCACTTTGAGTTTGTCTGGTCTTACGGCTACATGTCTTGAATGTTGCTGTGCTACATTGTGTTTGGATTTACCCTTGTTGGATTAAAGACTTGTGATATATAACCTTTCGTCTTCGTCGTGTGCTCTTTAACACAGTGTAGCCATGACACTTATAGACTTACTGTGTAGGTAGAGTCTGAGTGAGAAGCATTTAGGTTCAAACTTGTGAAGAACTGTTTTCGAAGTCTTGGAATTTTAACATTTAAGGAGGACATTTTTTTAATTTCTCTTTACAATATGTTGAGTATTGTTGATGCATAACTCACTTAAGGCTTAGTGTGGCCCAGATAATGTATATTTATGGATTATTTGGTTCATTATTAGCTAAAATGTGGCTGTGTAGTGGCCTGCTTGTGGACCACTGCCAAAATGCCACTATTCCATGTAGCATGTGGGCCACATGAGGAATGTGGGGAAGACCAGGATTAGAATAAAAATCAACGGTGGCCCACATTAGGGCCAGTTTTGGTTTGTTTGGTTGGCTTGCATGCGGCAATGCTAAGGCTTACTTGAGGCCCCAAATCTGGCAAATAGGAGTGGTCCACCCAAATGCCATCATTTGATTAAACCAGGGGTGCCCAAACTCGGTCCTGGAGGGCTGGTGTCCTGCAGAGTTTAGCTCCAACTTGCCTCAACACACCTGCCGGGAAGTTTTTAGTATGCCTAGTAAGAGCTGGATTAGCTGGTTCAGGTGTGTCTAATTGGGGTTGGATCTAAACTCTGCAGGACATCGGCCCTCCAGGACCGAGTTTGGGCACCCCTGTTCTAAACCGTATGCAGGCCAGAGCAAGGTGTTGGATCTAGGCCGGATCTGGGCCAGAATTAAAATCAATGTTGCCCAGATTGGGCCAGTTATGGTTTATTTTATATTATTCATTTTCATGGCTGACCTTCGGCCTACCTATGGCTTGCTTGTGACCCAAATTTGGCAAACAGGAGAGCACCGCCCAAGTGCCATCATTCTTCACAGTATGTGGGCAGGAGCAAGGTTTTGGATCTGGGCCAGAATTAAAATCAATGTGGCACAGATTTGGGCCAGTTATGGTTTATTCATGGCTGACATTGGGCCTTCCTTTGGCTTCCTTGTGGCCAAAATTTGGCAAACAGGAGCGGACCGCCCAAGTGCCATCATTCTTCACAGTATGTGGGCAAGAGCAAGGTTTTGGATCTGGGCCGGATCTGGGCCAGCATTAAAACCAATGTGGCCTGTATTTGGGTCAGTTCCGCTTTATTTGGTTTATTCATGGCTGAAATTGGGCCTTCCTTTGGCTTGCTTGTGGCCCAAATCTGGCAAACAGGAGCGGACCGCCCAAGTGCCATCATTCCACACTGTATATTGGCCAGATGAAAGTGTCAGGTGTGGGCCTGATCTGGGCCTCAGGAATTTTGCTATCTGGGTTGTTACATAAAAATCTAATTAAAAGGGTAATTCTATTGTCAACATTTCACTAAATATTTAAATTAATAAATTATAAATGGCTAAACACAATCATTAATGAATAAATATCTTTGGTTACACATTAACAAAAATAAAAGATAAAACGTGAAAAAGATGTCATGTTTAAATGAGTTCTCATGCTGACTTCCTAAGCCTAAGAACAAAGAAGAAGAAAAAAAACAATATACTGGTTTAAGGATTTAAAAAATCCATGAAAAGTTAATGAGTTAGAATGCTGTATAAACTATATTAAACGTAAGTATAGGTAATTATATAGTTCATTTTAAAATCAGTATTTGTAGCCAATTATTCAATTGTATTTAGTGTGTTCAACTTACTTTTTTTTAATTTGGATGATTTATATAGTCGTGGTCCTGGTTGACATCCTGTAAGGCAGACACTTGGTCTCAAACACCATGCTGCACCAGATACTGCCTCCCTTTGATTGCATGCCTCCTGTTACGATATGATGTTTATTTTTCATTGTGTTTTCATAATACTTGTATTCTGTTGGATGTTTTCTTTTTGAGTTTCAGATCGCCGCTGATTTGCTAAGAGTGCTGCCGCCTACGAGCGGTAACTGGGTGATCAGCGGGCGGTCCTTTTAAAACGCTTCTTCCGTTCTTCAGAAGTGAGCTGTGCGACTTCGGGCCGGTCACACTGATCCAGACTCCCTGTTAGCCACCAAGCCAAAATGTATTTCTAGTGTCTTTGAGTGTTTCTTTTGATCGTTTGTTTTCTTTGGAATGTGGTAGTAATGTAGGAGAGAACTTCCCTTTTCTTTAAATCTTATTTCTACAATGTTTTTGCACATAGAGTAGTTAGGTTAGGTTGATTGTATTTATTTTTCTTTTCTTTGTGACAGGTTATCTATTGCTGTTTTATTTTATTAGATTGGTTTTGTTTGTTATTTTGGGCCTTGGGTCTTTCTGATGAAAAATACCACTTTTTATTTTTATTCCTTTATATTTCTTTATATTCGTCCCTCAGACTAATTATTTTGCTTTGTTTTGTTTTGTTTGTTTGTTATTCTTTTTTTTTTGGTCTGGCGGCCTGCTGGAAGCCTTTTGTTCTTTCCTTTTATTCCTTTTTATTTCCTTCTTCCTCTTCCTCTTGGCTGTCGTCTGGTGGTATGTCGCCAACACCAAGGCAGATGTTGTGCAGCATGGTGTACACACAAATATGAAAACAACATTCTGTCACCTTAAATTGTAAATTATTTGATCTGACATTAAAGTTGTGTGTTAAGTAAAGGTCAAATATATAGAAAAATAATGCAACCTTTGGTGCAAATGTTGGATGCACTTCAAGTGCCTGATGGAAGATGGCTCTAAATCACAACTTCATCATTCCAAAAGCACACTCAATAATTGAGCAGCCTTTGGAAAGATGTGCATTGAAGTGCTGAGTAGATGGTGAGGCTGGATTCTTAAATGGTGCCATGATTGTGATTGGCTTCTCTGTGCAGGGGTACCCACCATCACCGAGGAGGAAAAAGCCCTGAGGTGGATATTTTGCCTGTTTTTAAATGGGGCTGTTCTTAAGCACCCGTGAGTCGTGGACACTCCCGGAGTACCCTACAAAAATGTCTAAAATGCCACTTGATGGTCGCATATCCCTTGAAGCAGGATGGAGGCAAACAGCTTTCTGTTTTTATAACACTGTCCATCAGGGCCAGCTGGTGGTTTTATTTTCACATGGCATCCATCAATTGCTCCAACAGCTTTACTAAATGCCTGGTGATTGGTGAGAGAAGCAAAGCCAGTGTAACCGGCCCCACGCTGTCACTGTTATGGTCTGCGTTGTGTTATAAATGAAGAGACGGATCACGGGAACTGCTGCTGATGGAGGGTTTAATAACAAGGAGCATGCAGATGCTGGATGGAGTAGAGAGAGAGTACAACAATGAGAAATGTTTTCATTCTGTGATTTTTTCCACCTCTCCTCAGTGTGCTCAACATGGTCTGAGAACGCAGCGCGGTCTGAACAGAAATGACGTCACGATGTAAAATTAATATAAAACTCTTTTCGCAAAAATGACACAAAGTACAAAATTAAATTATCACTTTTTCATGAACAACTAATATAAAGTAAATACATGAAAATTGAAAGGAAGGATCATTAGTGAAATACATTAATTTAGATCGTGAGTGCACACTCTTATTAACATCCGTCACACCAGCACCAACCTGAAGCAGGTGTTCTTCTGACTTTGGTAGGGCCATGACCTTTGGCAAAATTGCCATGACTTCATCAGCCACTTGATGTATAATTCTGTGAATAGTTGGCCGTGGCATCCCAAAAGCCTCTGACACAACCCTGTAAGATGCAACACATGCCAACCAATACAAAAACACCAAGGTCTGCTGTGTTGTACCCCTGCTATGTCTCTGTTGCTAAAGAAGGAGCTCCATAAGTTTATTGAGGCTCTCTCTCGTCAGACGAAAGGCTGCTTTTGTATCCCCTCCATCAAAAAACTTCTCAAGAACAGGGACATGGGTGTTGAGCCTGCAATTCTTGATGTCTGTCTGTATGAAACAAGATAATAAAAATTATATGTACAAATACATACTACTGAGGGTTGAGGACACTCCGTACACACATCCTACAGAGGATGCGACCTCCGGAGGGTGCAGCATTCGAAATGAGACACAGCTAATGTTGCTCTATGCCGGTAGGGAATAGTAAGATGGCGGTGTAGTGTATCAGAGCGAATCAGACAATTTAAGATTCGATCAGATCATTGTTGAAACACAAGGAGCCAAATTCCACAAAGAGGCCCAAGACAACATGGATGATCGTAAATCAGATCCTAGCGCCAGCCAGCCTGAAGTAAGCTTAACCAACCAACTCCACATTTTGAACAGCTTGCAACATTAACACAAAAGAACACTTATTGACAGTGGTGTAATGTAACAAAGTAATAATACGTATTTAACGTATTTTTTGAGTATCTGTACTTTACTTGAGTTTTTATATTTCAGCCAACTTTTACTTTTACTCCACTACATTTCCTAATTAAAATGTATACTTTTACTCCGATACATTTCCCCGAAGCATAGCCTATTTGTTACTTACAACAAAATAGTTAGAAGTCAGAAGAACATGGACTGCAGGAAAGCAGGTTTGACGAATCAGTGGTCTGGCGTCTGCAAGTTAGACTTCTAAAAAACACTTTTACTCATCTGCAAACAAGTGCTCACACAACTGCGGTCGATTTCCTTTTCTTCTCAAGTCGAGGTTGGGGTGTGCTGTGCGATATACAGTATATCTTCTGTGATAATATGGTAAGTGTTGTTGTAATGATGTGCGATCTGCCATTATCAAGTATATCGCCAAATCACACACACAGAGTGCATACACGTGATTTATTAGTCTATTAAAACTCAAAATTCAAGGCATTCTAAATTGTAGACGGCAAAAATGCTTCTGTATTATTTTTATATTTATATAATTTAATATAGTGAACTTAATCTATATCACACAAAGAGTACCGTTTTTCTGCAGATATCAGCATGATAACACATTTAATAATCATTTTATAAAAGTTCAGTAAAGCAATAAGTGACTAACATTTTAGAAATAATATTGCTTGATTTTGCTCAATTTTGCTAACAAAAATAGTTATATCACAAGGTTCTATCATTCAGAAACATGGCTTTTCATATCACTGCTATGCTGATGACACTCAACTCTACCTCTCATTCCATCCTGATGATCCGACGATAGCTGCTCGCAT
>NW_015544194.1:2359264-2360149 GCF_001515605.1 Sinocyclocheilus anshuiensis | reverse complement strand
TATCAGAGCGAATCAGACAATTTAAGATTCTATCAGAACATTGTTTAAACACGAGCCGAATTCCAACATGGATGATCGTAAATCAGATCCTAGCGCCAGCCAGCCTGAAGTAAGCTTAACCAACCAACTCCACATTTTGAACAGCTTGCAACATTAACACAAAAGAACACTTATTGACAGTGGTGTAATGTAACAAAGTAATAATACGTATTTAACGTATTTTTTGAGTATCTGTACTTTACTTGAGTTTTTATATTTCAGCCAACTTTTACTTTTACTCCACTACATTTCCTAATTAAAATGTATACTTTTACTCCGATACATTTCCCCGAAGCATAGCCTATTTGTTACTTACAACAAAATAGTTAGAAGTCAGAAGAACATGGACTGCAGGAAAGCAGGTTTGACGAATCAGTGGTCTGGCATCTGCAAGTTAGACTTCGAAAAAACACCTTTGCTCATGTGCAAACAAGTGCGCGCACAACCGCGGATGATTTCATTTTCCACTCAAGTCAAGGCTGGTGTGTGCGATATACAGTATATCTAATGCGATAATATGGTAAGTGTTGTTGTAATGATGTGCGATCTGACATTATCAAGTATATATCACCAAATCACACACACAGAGTGCATGCACATGATTTTTTAGTTTATTAAAACTTAAAATTCAAGGCATTCTAAATTGTCGATGGCAAAAATGCTTCTGTATGTTTTTTATATTTATATAATTTAATATTTAACTTAATCTATATCACAAAGTGTACAGTTTTTCTGCAGATATCAGCATGATAACAAATTTAATAATCAATTTATACAAGTTCAGTAAAGTTAGCAATAAGTGACTTACATTTTAGACATAATATTGCTTGTTTTTGCTCAATTTTG
>NW_015544194.1:2354864-2359130 GCF_001515605.1 Sinocyclocheilus anshuiensis | reverse complement strand
AAATTTTGCCAACAAAAATAGTTCCAAACAAAGATCACAGCACTGTTTTGCATCTCTGAGCAATGGCAACTTATTGAATGAATCGGCTTTATGAACGAATCGGTTGAATAAATGATTCAGTGAATCATTCATTAACACAGTCAAATACTTTGTTCCTGAATGAATCAGCCATTTGAATACATCTGTCTAAGCTCAATGACTCATTAACAGTCACTTGCTGTCACCTACTGGCGGTTTTAATTTCACATTTCGACAATTTTTTTCATGTTTTAAAATAATTTCAAATATCAGTATTCAACGTTTTATGTTAAAAACTAAACATTATTTATCCATCTGTAACTGCAGTTTAAATGCATCCATGTCCCCTCTGAGATACATTAAACTGTATAAATACGTCAAAATGCTATTTCAGATGCAGATTCCAGAAATGTTTTCTTATGTTGGAATGAAGTACCGAATGAAGTGCTTCTTATTCTTACCCATAAATACAAAATGGAAGAAAGAGTTCAAACTGAACACAATATTGCTACTCAAGCTATATATGAACATTTTTTATATACTGTATATTTATTTGCTTCTTTTCCATTTTGCATTTACTTGTACTCTTACTTTCAATGCTTAAATACGTTTAGGACTGTTCAATTGCAACACCCGCTGATTGCAATGATAGAGCTTGGAATAGCCAGGACAATTTTTAATATAACTCCGACTGGATTTCTCTGAAAGAAGAAAATCATATACACCTAGGATGCTTCGAGGGTGAGTAAAACACAGGCTAATTTTCATTTTGGGTGAACTAACCCTTTAAGACTTGAGAGGTGAATCATTTCTTCTTTTGACTGCATAGCGTCTATAGGGCTGTCACGGGATGAACGAACGACTCAAACCCGAAGACTCGAGAGGTGAACTAATAATTTCTGGCCGTTTCTCAATATGCGTTCTTGTCTGTACTTGTGTTCTTGTGGACTTGTGAAACGTCATCAGTCGTTGCCCAAGTACTGTTCCAATTCAAAGTTCACAGGATCGTTTCTCAATATGCGTTCATGTCTGTACTTGTGTTCTTGTGGACTTGCGAAACGTCATCAGTCATCGCCCAAGTACTGTTCCAATTCAAAGTTCACATCTAGCCAAGTACAGTTCAAATCCCCGGATGTGTTCTTGCTCCGCCCCTTTCATTGAGGATGTATCCAGAGGTGACTTGTGCGAACGTGAGGCAGCCAGGTATCCCAGAATGCATTTCGCACCAACCAGCGAGCGTTAATGGCAGAGGGGAAAACCCGCATAATTTAAAAAATATTACTGTAATTGTGTCATCAAATGTAGATTTAAGAGTATTTCAGGCGAGAATGTAGTTGTTTAAAACTAAAATCTGCGGTTTATTTGTAAAGAGAGCACCTATTTGAAAATGTGCTTCGCCGATTTCGGAGATGTGAGCTCCAGGCGATCAGCGGGCACTCAGTGCTCATGTATCCGTCAAGAGCAGTCTCACCTCGGCTAGTCCTTCGGACATTTGCCGCTGGCTCTGATGTCTCGGTAGTGGTTAAACATGAGGTGAAATTCGTTTTGGGTATTTCTAACAGGCAATCTTTGGTCTCATGAATCTATTATTTCTTCCAGGTCATATCGTTTTGGCTAAGCACAAAGTTATGTTTCATAAATTATTCATTTATTTATCGTAAAACAGCGCTGACTTTGTAGCATACATTTGACTGAATTGTTTGCTTTTGTCTTATTTCCTATTACATAAGTCTCGTACTTTATAGTTATACTTTTACAATGGCAATTATTGTTCATTTAAACTGACATTTAACAAAAAAGGCAGAGTTGTGCTTGTCATATTTCATTTTATTATGTATTCAGTGAAGAAAATAAGAGTATATGTGCACATATTACCTAAACCACATATTAATATGTTTTATATTCTTTAAATGAAAACGAAAAGGGTTGTGTTTTATATTTTGAAGAAAACAAAAAGGTAGTGGTGTTTGATATAATTTTGTTTTATTGTAATGCGTGTACGTTTTTGTGGCTACTAATATTTTAAATGAAACAGAAAAGAGGCAATGCTGTTTGATATATTTCGTTTCACTGTAATGTATGTACATTCCCCGATCTACATTTTTGTGGCTATTAATGTTTAAAAGAAAACGAAAAGAGGCAGTGGTGTTTGATATCATATTTCATCATATTGTATACATACAGTGAAGATAACCGGAGTAGCCAAGGCGAGCTGACTGACGTTATCAAGTACGCTGCTGTTCCATTTGCAGAATTACCGGACTTGTGTCCTCCCGTCCTCGGGAGTTCGCACTTCCGAGTCGAACTTGCGAAGTCCGAACTACCGAGGACACAAGTCCGAACTTTGTGTACTTGGTATTGAGAATCTGTTTCCACGTGCTGAAGTTGCGTTTGGTCTCGTACTCTATTGCATACCTTGTCAGTGTCGTGCGCTTGCTTAGACCTTTTTTTGTTATAAACAGTAAAGTGTGTTCAGCTGAATTCAATTTCCGTTTTGTCCGACGGGTATAAAAAAAGGTTAGTATACCACGGCAGCGGTCGTGGCAGCCCTCCTGTTAAGACCTCCTTGTGTGAAGACCGAAGAGTATAAAGACCATTGACTCTACCGTGCGACTCCACCGAGCAGGGACACCGGCAAGGGATATAAGTATCGCTTTTGATTCATCCATTTTCCTACTATTTGTTTCACTTCTGTTTCAGTTTTTAAAACCAATTCTTACCATGTGTTTCCAGATCCCTACTATCACTTCCACTCGCAAACCACGTTTCGCACACTATAGGCAGCGCAATGCTAACCACCTGCACACTTTGCCTATGTCTGCTAATACACTACTTTCTTTTTCTATTGGTCTCTGGAATTGCCAGTCTGCTGTAAACAAAGCCGATTTCATTACTTCTATTATTAGTCATTCAAAGCTATATCTCATGGCCCTGACAGAGACCTGGATCAAACCAGAGGACACTGCTACACCTGCAGCACTCTCCAATAATTTCTCATTTTCCCACTCCCCCCATTTGACTGAAAGAGGTGGAGGTACTGGTCTGCTTATCTCTAATGATTGGAAATGTGATCCTTTACCATCTTTGGGTATCAACAGATACTTTGAATCTCATTCAGTTACTATTACCTACCCTCTTAAAATCCATTTTGTAGTTGTTTATCGACCCCCAGGACCACTAGGTAACTTCTTGGAAGAATTAGATGTGCTGCTCTCAACCTTTCCTGAGGATGGTACTCAACTAGTTATGCTTTGAGACTTCAACATCCACCTATATAAACCTCAGGCTGCAGACTTCCACACTCTGCTTGCCTCTTTAGATCTCAAGAGAGTGTTAACTACGGCTACTCACAAATCAGGCAACCAACTGGACCTTATTTACACACGACACTGATCCACTGATCATGTGCTCGCTACTCCACTGCACACCTCGGATCACTTCCTCCTCACTCTTAACCTCAACATGGTTCCTGACACAACACATACCCCTCCACATGTCACTTTTCAACGTAACATACGCTCACTCTCACCCTCCCGGCTATCTGCTATGGTTTCATCTTCGCTTCCTTCTCCTAAACAGTTAGCATATTTTGATGCTAACAGTGCTACTGATACTTTCTGCTCCACTCTTACATCTTGTTTAGACATGGTCTGCCCCTTGTCTTCCAGGCCAGGCCGTACCACACCTTCTGCCCCTTGGTTATCTGATGTTCTCCGCGATCATCGTTTTAAGCTCAGGGCTGCTGGAAGGGTGTGGCGTAAATCCAAAAATCCTACTGACCTTAATGTGTATCAGTCACTCCTCTCTTCCTTCTCTGCTAATGTCTCCTCTGCTAAAAGGACATACTACCATAACAAAACTCTCACATGTTCATTAAAACATTTTCCTCGCTCCTTTGTCCTTCTCCTCCCCCTCTTGCATGAACTCTAATGGCTGACGACTAATTTTTCATTAATAAAATTAAAAACTTCCCTCAACATTTAGACAGGCTCGTATAACCCCACTACTTAAGAAACCCACCCTTAACCCATCACTTTTAGAGAACTACAGACCGGCTTCCCTTCTTCGTTTCATTGCAAAAACAACTGAATGAGCTGTGAGGTGTCCAAGTCGCAACATCTAACTACTGGGGTGCCTCAGGGCTAAGTTCTTGGACCACTTCTCTTCTCTGTCTATATGGCATCATTAGGTTCTGTCATTTAGAAACATGGCTTTTCATACCACTGCTATGCTGATGACACTCAGCTC
>NW_015544194.1:2343672-2354691 GCF_001515605.1 Sinocyclocheilus anshuiensis | reverse complement strand
TCTAGAAGCTTGCGTTCTGCAAGTGAACGGCGTATTATTGTGCCATCCCAAAGAGGCACGAAATCACTTTCACGGACTTTTAAATTAAATGTTCCCTCCTGGTGGAATAACCTGCACAACTCATTCCGAGCAGCTGAGTCCTTAGCCATCTTCAGTAATCGGCTAAAACACATCTCTTCCATCTTTATTTGACCCTCTAACTCTAGCGCTCTCTATTCTAATTCTATTCTAAAAAAAAAAAACTTGTCCCTTTCATTTGCTGCTTGCTTGCTTTTTTTTTTTTTTAAACTAGCACTTGCTTTCTAATCTTTTTGTATTCTATCTGTTTTCTTTTCATTTATTACACAATTAACAAAAGCAAAAAAGATCTCTAACACTAGCTTGCTCTATTCTTTTTCTATTCTATCTGTTTTCTTTTCATTTATTACACAATTAACAAAAGCAAAAAAGATCTCTAACACTAGCTTGCTCTATTCTTTTTCTATTCTATCTGTTTTCTTTTTATTTATTATATTATTTTAAAAAGCCTTCCTACGTGTACTGCGTTAAGCTAACTGAGACTTGTTATAGCACTTGTATATCATTGCTCTTTTGTTAATTTTGATTGCTTCCATTGTCCTCATTTGTAAGTCACTTTGGATAAAAGCTGCTTTTCTGCTAAATGACTAAATGTAAAAATGACTAAATGTTTCCTGTACGAAACACGAAATGAACGAATCCCTTGCTGAGACGACTCGTTGTTCCCGAGTCATATTAAAGATTAGTTCAAAACTGAACAAAATTTTTCATGAATGACACATCACTAGATACTGTAATGATTATGATTCGATTGACGGTGCGTGACGTCACTGCTACGGACAAACACGGAAGGAATTATGTCTTTTCAGCACACCTGTGGACAATGAACAAACTTGGGATACTTTTAAAATGGGGAAAGGTGAGGAGGCTCTTTTTGTCTGATAATGAACTGTGAAAGAGACTGATACGCTGTGTTTTTTAAGCCTGCTGGGTTCACAAAAGAAGGGGATCCGTGGCGTTTGTGGTTGGCTAGCACCACCGGCGTGAAGAAAACCGGGGTCCCACTTATTGGCCCGGAGGTAGATAGTGGGGGGAAATTTAGGTAGATAGGGAGGAGAGTGTAGGTGGACCTAGCAGGCTGTTTGAAGGAGACCTTCCTATCATTGTCGCGGAGGGGAAGTTGGAGTCCTCACAGTGACAGCAGGGTGTCGTCGGACGTGGACAGGGAAGTTCGAAATTATTTTATTTATTCCATAAGATTTATGTGTGTTGTTGTTGTGCTCAGCCATTGGTGATTACTGTCCTCCCTAATTGTATGTTGATTGCCTGTGCTGGTTATTACATATAGGGCATGTGATTTATGCTTGGAGTTTTTAATTAAGTGTGCTTTGCATGAGATTGCACACTATTTATTTTTTGCTGTGAATTTGGAATGAGTACTCAGGTTCTCTTTTAAATGTGTGTTCACGGTTTAATTAAATAATATGACCAGTGTATGTAATCAGGATATTTAAGTGAGACAATGCCATACAGTTGCTATTGTTGTTAATAAAAGGTATATTCTTTTGTAATTCTTGCTCTTGAGTTTTTGAGTGCTCCTCCCGGCCCAGACCGGGTCAGAATTAAAGGTGGTGGCAGCATAGGTGTTAATTCGCAATAGGGAAGATCACCAGTGGCCCCTAGTGGTGGCTGAATTTATTACAATACAATAATTATCGTATTTGTACGATCAGTTTGACCTCTGTACGATGTACGATCAATAATGAAAAAAGTCCCATAATGAAGAGTACAACGGGGATAAAGGTGCCCCAGAGTAAAAGGCGCCTTTGATATTATTTTCCTCTAAACCACTATATGTCAGAAAAACTTGGTGTAGCACTTAACATCCTCTGTTCAAGATGCACATACATATTTGGCTGATCCTTGACGCGATCGCGGGCAGCGCAGCGCAAAGTTGATTCTGTGCTTACTTGATCTAGTATTTTATGTTTTTTAAAATGTTGTAGATTTAAGTAGCAAATGAGAATCGCTAAAAAGAATGCATATATTTTGAAACAAAGGTCTTGTCTTCTTAAAGAGCAGGTCATAGGCATTTTTGAAAAAATATCTCTTTTGCAGTTTGTAATGTAGCTATCCTTCAATAAATAGTCTGCAAAGTTGTTAATCAAAAAAAAAAGTGCATGACAAATAAAGATATTGTCTCTCAAAAGAAAGAATCGCCAAGCAAACAAGCAAGCAATGCACAAACTCTGCACAAGAGTTATGCTGGTGAACGTCAGTCAATTCACTATAGAGAAAGTGAAAGTAAAAAAGCTGATGGAGCTTTCTAATGCTGCATTAACGGTGCATATTCTCTGAGACAACGAGAGACGAAACTACTTGAACATATGCTGATAATGGTATGTCTTAAATTATTCCCTTAATATTTCTCTTGTGGTCCGTATGAAAAACATGAGAAGAAATGTATTTCGCGTTAAACAGGTTGTTTTTGAAAATCGGTGCACGAAATAAAGATGCTCTTAATTTTCATTGATGACTGCAGTGTTAATAATTTGAATTATAGACCTAATATAAATTATTAGACCGGTTTAAAAAAAAATTGTTTTTTAAATATTTTCAATGAGGAGTAAGCTAATAGCCTAAACTTTAATTATCCTCACAGCGCGTCATGCGGTGATGAGCTATGAAATTATTGCGGGGCAATAATTTAATGTAATTTAATAATAAAAGTAACCTAATAATAATAGGCCTAATAATAAGAAGACTTATTCTTCTTAATTAGAGAGAATCTCTCTTTTCTATGTGCATTCATAAATTGTATTAATTTGTAAGTGTCATATTTGGTAGTTGGCATTAGAAGTTATATTACTAATAACAGTGGCATATGAGAAGTTTAATACCACAGACAAAAATGTAAAATTTGCCTTTTTCGAAGCAGCTGTATAACACAAGGTGGCTGAATTTGCATGCTATTTAGATAGCTGAAGCTTATTGGCGTTCATTACTTTCACTCAATTTATTTAGTTTTTCAGCACCCCCTCTGAACTGTTAAGCCACCCCCCCCCACACACACACACACACACACAAATGTGTTGTGGAGCCTCACAACACATTTGCATAATTCCCGCCTGCGCTCTGATCTTCACTGTAAAAAATGATCGTGATTTTAAAGGTAAAAGACTGTAAAAATGCCACAGTAAAAACCTGTTAAATGATTAACGGTAAGTTTCCTTACTACATATGGTGAATAATTGTAATAGATAACCTTTGTTTTCGAGAAAGTAGCCTGTAGACTGTGTCTGAAATCACACCCTCATTCACTATTCCCTACATGAGTTTACTAATAGAGTCCACCTGACAGAGAGAATGTAAACTAATGAGTGAATTCAGCCAATGATGAACAACTGCTGTTAACGAGCAGAATCACTGAAGAAAAGAGCAAGAAATTAAACTACAACTGACTTCAGCCACAGCCTTAAATGAAATCAAGCGAAATAAAACAGCAGATGATGATTAAACAACTCCACAAACAGCATAACCAGCTTCACTCATTACTAACCAGTTTGACTTTATTTCTGTCATATAGCTACAAAATTTTTTTGAGAATTAACAGAGGTGTATTTTGTATTTAAAATGTTTTGTTTGACCTCACCATTTTGGCGATCAGTGGTTGCTTTAGTTGGGCTCTTGACCCTTGACTCTTTATTGGGGGGGTGTCACTTGACAAGAGTGATGCAAGAAGACTGACACTATATATGATGGCGGATCCAAAGCCACCCCCATTTTTTCGTGGGCTACACTCCAGGGGGTGCTGCAGCACCCTCAGCACCCCTACTTCCCGCGGTAATGGACGGACAGTGAAGCACTGATGTTATGCTGCCTGTTGCTTTATTTAAAGGCAGTAACTGTGTAGTTACTGATGCAGTGTGAGTCTCTTCGATCATTTCAATCACACATGAATGTGTGCTGCTGTTATCTGCAAGAGATTTGAGTTGAATTGATGCTATTAATTACTTTGCATAAATCAGTAGATTTTTCTTCAAGGACTTAAGCAAAATAGTTCTCAACATCAATATGCTCACATTACTTAAACATTATAAATATTACTTTATAAACAAATGCCAATTAGCCAAACAGTTGCTTTGACACAATCTGTATTGTTAAAAGCGCTATATAAATAAAGGTGACTTGACTTGATTGTAAATTTTAAGTTCTGTAAAACCTAAAATGTTGCTACCATATTTTTCACGGTAAAGTTCTGGCAACCACAGCTGCCGGTATTTTACCGCAAATTTAACAAACTTTTTTTTACAGTGTGCCCACAAACACTTCCGCTAGTTACCCACCCAGCACCAGACATCATTTGGACGTCGTTTTTTGGGCTAAATCAAGTCGGCCCGTCATGGACTTCTTTTAGCCCAAAAAGCGACATTGAAAATTGGTCTTTGTTTGGTCCGTCAGATTTGGTCCAAATTTAGTTCACAATAGATGTTGAAAATTAATGACCGAATTTACATTTTTGGGTGAAATATGTTCTAATGTGGTTATAATTAGTCCTTGTTCTGTTTTATAAACATTTTCAATATTTTAAAGTTATAAATGATGAAAAATGATGTTTATACAGAAAAGATGGATTCATTTGATGAAAAGTTACAGTAAAGAATTGTTAAAAAAAACTTTCAAATAAATACTGCTGTTTTGCAAGTTCTATTCTAAGAATACTGAAAAATATCATGGTTTACACAAAAATATTGGGCAGCACAACTGAAATGTTTCTTGAACAGCAAATCAGTATATTAGAATGATTTCTGAAGATCATGTGACACTGAAGACTGGAGTAATGATGCTGAAAATTTAGGTATGTATGATCACAATGAATAAATTACATTTTGCAATGCATTCACATAGAAAATAATTATTTTTGTAGTTATATTTCACAATATTACTGTTTTTATGGTATGTTTGAAAATGTAGGCTTAAGCTTTTTTTACGTGAAAGATGTATTTAATGTGTCAATAAATGTTTGGGTACTCTTGTGAACTGTCTTATTTTGACAGTAGCCTAATTAGGCCTGAAAATACGTCTTTTCACCTTTAACTTTTCAACCAAATTTAGACGTAATTTGGACGTCTTTTTATAGACGTCTTTTCAACCAGATTTAGACGTAATTTGGACGTCTTTTCGACGACCTGAAAAAGACATCTTTTCACCTTTCACTTTTCGACCAAATTTTAACGTTGTTTAGACGTCTGGCATTTACGTCTTTTCAACGAGTTTTTGCTCGGTGGGTAGTGTGTTAAGATCATGTCGTGAAGACGCTGTGTTCAACTACACCACAGCAATACAATTAGAACCTTTTGTTGTGCTTTACTGTGTTGTAAATATGATGTTATTGGGGTCACTTCAACCAACCACGGCGGACTTGGCAACACGGATGGTAGCGCTCGTTAACTTGCTCAAGTACTCCTCTCTGGCACATCGCAATAGGCTTGGCCAGCTGACCAATCAGAGCAGAGTAGGCTTATGGAAGGGAGGGCTTTACAGACATTTCGCTCAGAACTGCTTGAACAAGCCGTTTCGCAATCATGGACAAACGACTCTGCATAAATGTATATTCTTTGAAAAAGATGTTTTCTGACCTTAGATGCATTTAAACCTGTTGCAGGGGACTCCAACACAATATTGGAACACTTTAAAAAAAACATATGACCTGCTCTTTTATTATGTTCAGTTTTGTTTAAGATAATTAAAGCAACAGATTTTAATGAAAGAATATGTAAAAGTATGGTATTTGGGGTAAAAAGCGCCCCTGCTGTTGCTAAAGGCACAGTAATTAACATTATAATTAATAGACGGCTGACTTTTCAATTTGTTGACATGACATGGTTAGATTCAGATGGTAAATATCATATATTATTTTGGGTGTCCATATTAGAGATAATCACCATGATTAGAATGAAATATCATATTTAAAAACATGATATTAATCATATCATATAGCCTAATAAAATATAATTTGTTGTTACTACTGTAAATGTATATTAAATTATTATGGGATCTCCTTCAATGCTTTCAGAATCTTTACTTTTTTTAAATGATTTTGTTTCTGTATTTTAAAATATATATTTTATATTAACATTTTAATGACAGTAGCCTATTTATTTAACAAAAATTATTTTATTTTTCAAAATAATCAGAAAATAATACAAACTTTGCTAAAGTGATTGTTTTGAACAAGTATTACACATTATTAAAAAAAATAACATTATTTTAGCTGAAGTATTTGTAACAATACTGTGTGCCTTTAAGCCCCCCCCCCCACCTCATACATTTATGAGATTTTTAAACAAAATACACGACTTGTATGATTTATTTTCACACAAAATATGTTGCTTAATAAACGTAAATGGCACAGTGAAAAGCACTTTTTTTCTTAAAGTGTGCCTTTAGCCCCGTTAGCCTCATTACAGACGATCTAAATGTGCCTGTGCACACCTCAGAGTGTGTTAAGAATGCAGGAGGGTGCCCTGCTTTTAAGCCAATTAACGAGCACTATGTTGCAGCCCATGATGGCAAGAATCCCCTCAACATCTGGCAACACGCAGGCTTCCGATAACAGCAACTCAGAGGTGTTTGTTTATTGTGAATGTTTGTTGAGTTTATTTTTCTTTTGTTCATGTTTGTTTCTTTATTTGTTTTCTTTGAAGTTCCAGTGCCATGATGATGTGATGTTATTGTTATGAAGTCAATCACTGGGTGTACACAGTGTTGTGATGCAATAGAGATAATTTGCAACAAAAAAACTGAGACAACGAATACTTCAGCAATGAAGTTTATTTCATCTGAGTAAATAAATCGAAGGCACCCGTCAAAACTCTCTGCCTCCTTTGTTCGACACTGAACGGCTGCTACACATGTTTGTAATTCAGAAAAATTAAAGTAAAACACCTTTCAGAAACAATAACAAAACCTAAACTAAAAAGCTCCTCAGATAGTCAAACTTGGCTTAGACTAAGCAGGTGAAATTAAGATGCTATTTTGACTTTGAGCTGTTTTGTGGCAAAAGAGATTATAATACTAAGTATTTTCATTTTTAGAGAGGATTTACGCATCACTGACAAAATGAGTCCAGCCACGTTATCCCATGCCAGATTGCCCAGTTCTTCCATGACCTCAGAGTACAGTTCCATCTTCTCTTCGGGAGTCATCTCCATTATGATCTGATGAAGAGGACGGAATTTGCCACTAGTCATCCACCATCCCACGGCACCTCCCAAAGCACCACCTGCATATGATAATAGGAGATCCAGAAGGACAAAGAAACAACTGCTAAAGATGCAATGGGTTCACTAAATATACCATCCACAATTATTAATTAAGTAATAAAATAAAGTTGTTTTCTTCACTTGAAATTTAGTTGATCATATTAAGTTGTCTACACACTGACTTTACTGATGAATTTCCCAAATTTTCTACATAGTTCAATCGAAATGTATTAATATTTAAACATCACTTTAAAAACTAAGTTTCCAAAGACGTTTTTTTTCCCCCACTTTCAGTGAAGAGTTCTTAAGAGCTACCATTTTGTGAAGAACATTTAAAAAATCTCAATAACCTTTTGCCACTATAAAGAACCTTTTGTGCGATGGAAAGGTTATGGTAAAGGTTCTTCATGAAAACATAAAGAACCTTTATTTTTAAGAGTGTTTGCTCAGATCTTATTACAAAAAAAAAAAAATAAGTCAACATAGGCTACTGGCTTCACAGAACAACCCATAAAATTGTTTATAGATGACATTACAGCGCCACTGTGTGGTTAAGAAGTGAAGTGGGTCAAAGTTTGTAAGTGACAAGTAATCAAACGCATAAGCGTACATACCAATGAATATACCAGGCGGACCTCCGAGTACCCCCCCTAAAAAAGCCCCTCCACTAGCAGCAGCAGCTCCTTGGACTGAGTTATCTACAGCCACTTTAATCTGCTCTATCTTCGATATCTCAGAGCAGAGCTCCATCACATCATCTATTTGACGGTTCATTGTGAAAAATTGCACAGCAATGAAGGGGTGAAACTCTAAAACATCTAGAGTGCAAAATCAACACACCCACTCACACACGCGCGGACACACACACACATGTACACACACACACACACCCCATATGAACTGGTGTGCCTGTAACACAGCAACTATGTAAAATAAAATCAATAATTCAAAAATTCAATAAATCAAAAAGTAGACCGCAAGGAAGGGGTTACACTTTAAAACATCAAGAGTGCAAAGCATTCCTGTTAATTTTTGTTACATTTTTATACAATTTTAATGTTTTGTATAACAAAATGCTTTCTGTATTCAGGTTTGACTGTAGTAATAATAATTCAAAAACTGACGCTTCAAATCAACATTTAAAACAGCAAAAACATATAAACCTTGACAAAGAGTAGTCTTTGAGAATGCCTTAATATACATTTAAATCTACAACCTAATAAGAGTAAACAATTATGTATAAAAACAACTATGGAATTCAAAAGCCTCTCTATAGATTCCTATACAGACATCTAGTGGTTACACCATGAAATTACATGTTTTTTTTTTGCTCTCACCAGAAGGTGCTAATCTGCTTTAAAAATGGATTTTAAAGGCCTAGTCTCTATTTGAATCAGAGATACTGCATTGATTGAAAAATTAGAGAAAAAAGAAATAGAGAAAAAAATGTTTGTACTATTTTCAATGGGGAAAATTCATAATAATTATTACATAATTATTAATTATTACCATAAAATTATCTCAAAATACAAAAGAAAAAAATTATTGAACAAAAATATATTAGATTGATTTTACTGAAGAAAAAAAAAAGTTAAATTTCAGGTGTCCCGTCACTTTTGACCACGAAGACTATGAGTGTGACTCCCAAATTAGGAGTGCACAAGGGTTAAATGTAAGATTTAACACTGCACAGGATCGTAGACTTGTATATAAACAATGGTTTCTATCAAACAAACAACCTTTAACTTCAACAAACTAAAGAAAGTAAAAGCTAAACAAGTTAGACTACATAAAATATTAAATATTAATATTAAATAGCCTACGTCTGCTTTTGACAACATTTAGTTTTGTTTCGTAAAGTACATTTCAGCTTTAATATAACTGTCAGACATCAGCCTACCTCTTTCTTTTGTTGACGTTACTTTAAGTTTGAGAAGTCAGTCTGCGAGTGACATAGCACTTCCACAGTCTGCTCAGCTGCTTTGTGCTGGCCCTTTAACTTGTTATGCATATGGTACTTTTTATAATGCTTTTCATTTTGGACTCGGAGCAATATAAGAAACTGGCAACAACCTGCAAGAAAAGCGCATAGGTCTATACTTTTCCCAATGGTCCGTGTACGTTTTGATAGTTTGTTTTTCGATTTGAAATGAAATAAGCAGAAACAGGAAAACGGTCGTTTTTTTTTTCTTTCATTTTTAAAAAAAATGTATTATTTACAGTCATTCATGTGACTGAAGTCTGTTTTTTGCTGTCAAAATGTAAATGCCTGTAATATTGGCTTAGCTATAAACAAGCCAAAACAAAGCGAAACTGAAGGTAACGTTGGTGTTACAGGGCAAACGAGACATGAGACTTGCGGATCCATTTGCAAAGCTTTAATAGAAGACAGAGACGTGGTCATAAAACAGGCATGGGTCAGACAATGGCCAACAGGAATAATGAGGACAAGACAGAAGAGTAATCCAAAACGCGCGTGGTCGATCAGCGGCTAACAATATCCAGAGGGCTTGACACAATGGGTTATCCAATAACACGAGCAGTAGTCCAGGCGAGGTGCAAACACAGTCCGAAACAGCAGGCAAAGGGTTAATCCAAGATAAACAGGCAAAAATCAGGTAACACGGGAAAGCAGGCAAGGCAAAACTATGACAGGACTAGGCTAGACTATGAAATAGGAAATCAATAAAGAGGCTCCGTGGCCGAGTATTGTTTAGCGCATATCCCTGTTTAGCTGATAGCTACCTTACGAAGCCTGCTTAGTTTTCCTAGCCTTTTCTGAGTCTTGCCTTGTCTGTTTTCTCGTGTTCTGATCTTTGCCTGTGTACCTGGATTTATCCCTCTAGTCTCACCCTGTTGAATTACGTTCGCCGTCGATTGACCCTCGCTTGTTTACCGGACTGCTCTTGCCTTGTCTTCTACATACCAGTTTGCCATTGTCTGACCCATGCCTGTTTCTGACCACGCCTTGAAATAAAGCTTGCAAATTGATCCGTACGTCTCACGTCTCATTTGCCCTGTAACAGAATACTCGGCCACTAGAGCAGGATCAGAGTGAGTGTTATATAGTGTGTGTTATTGGATGCAGGTGAGTGCGCAATCAGTGCAGTGGAGCATGGGAGATGTAGTCCAGAGTGATGTGTGACAGTCTATGTGGAGTGAGTGTCAATATGGTAAGAGAGCGACCTCTTGTGTTCATTGGATGAAAGTCCATGGACCGGATTCGCGACAGATGGGCTCATATCCTACCTCTCTCATTCGGCACAAATCCAAATGTTTCCATATGCGTGATGTATTTGAAGCTATGTATTTATTAGGTAAAACTGGTTTTGTAGTTCACGCGCGTTCCAGTATAGATGGAAAAAATCATAATGAGCGAAAATATGCCAGATTAGACCGGTGCTCAAGCTGAACGGCACGGTGAACGACTGTGCTTTTTACAATAAATATATAGTGTGCGCGTGAGGCGCCGGCGCGATCAAACAGCGGAAACATACTAATTTTTGGTCATACAGTTAGGCATAATTCGCAACTTATAATTAGCATAATTAGTGCAAAAGTGTTAGCAGTTTGAAAATTCAAGAATATTAGCAAAGCCTCACAGACTAAAATGAGAGTGCCCACTCTGGAAATGGCACCAGAGGTGAGGGGGCACAGTGACCGCCCAGCTAACATAAGACCACCGGCGGACGCCGCCCGCAGTTCACCAGTGTTTTGTTCATCATTATTCCAGCAG
>NW_015544194.1:2341947-2343436 GCF_001515605.1 Sinocyclocheilus anshuiensis | reverse complement strand
ATCCAATAACACGAGCAGTAGTCCAGGCGAGGTGCAAACACAGTCCGAAACAGCAGGCAAAGGGTTAATCCAAGATAAACAGGCAAAAATCAGGTAACACGGGAAAGCAGGCAAGGCAAAACTATGACAGGACTAGGCTAGACTATGAAATAGGAAATCAATAAAGAGGCTCCGTGGCCGAGTATTGTTTAGCGCATATCCCTGTTTAGCTGATAGCTACCTTACGAAGCCTGCTTAGTTTTCCTAGCCTTTTCTGAGTCTTGCCTTGTCTGTTTTCTCGTGTTCTGATCTTTGCCTGTGTACCTGGATTTATCCCTCTAGTCTCACCCTGTTGAATTACGTTCGCCGTCGATTGACCCTCGCTTGTTTACCGGACTGCTCTTGCCTTGTCTTCTACATACCAGTTTGCCATTGTCTGACCCATGCCTGTTTCTGACCACGCCTTGAAATAAAGCTTGCAAATTGATCCGTACGTCTCACGTCTCATTTGCCCTGTAACAGAATACTCGGCCACTAGAGCAGGATCAGAGTGAGTGTTATATAGTGTGAGTTATTGGATGCAGGTGAGTGCGCAATCAGTGCAGTGGAGCATGGGAGATGTAGTCCAGAGTGATGTGTGACAGTCTATGTGGAGTGAGTGTCAATATGGTAAGAGAGCGACCTCTTGTGTTCATTGGATGAAAGTCCATGGACCGGATTCGCGACAGATGGGCTCATATCCTACCTCTCTCATTCGGCACAAATCCAAATGTTTCCATATGCGTGATGTATTTGAAGCTATGTATTTATTAGGTAAAACTGGTTTTGTAGTTCACGCGCGTTCCAGTATAGATGGAAAAAATCATAATGAGCGAAAATATGCCAGATTAGACCGGTGCTCAAGCTGAACGGCACGGTGAACGACTGTGCTTTTTACAATAAATATATAGTGTGCGCGTGAGGCGCCGGCGCGATCAAACAGCGGAAACATACTAATTTTTGGTCATACAGTTAGGCATAATTCGCAACTTATAATTAGCATAATTAGTGCAAAAGTGTTAGCAGTTTGAAAATTCAAGAATATTAGCAAAGCCTCACAGACTAAAATGAGAGTGCCCACTCTGGAAATGGCACCAGAGGTGAGGGGGCACAGTGACCGCCCAGCTAACATAAGACCACCGGCGGACGCCGCCCGCAGTTCACCAGTGTTTTGTTCATCATTATTCCAGCAGACCACCAGCGGCAGCCTCCGCTTTTCCAACAGCGGTCCGCTGACGAGCCGCTGGTTTATAATTACTGTTTGTTGGCGGTCCACGGTCGGTCCATAGTTCATTATCAGTTGGATTACGCTAACCAAAATGTCCTTGCACACAATAATGGATCAAAAACAACGTACAATCACAATTGTAAATTTATTTTCAGTGAACAGATTAAATATACAAATTTATTTACAGTATCAGATGGTTTTATCCAATGTAACTTTCAAATAGAAGAATTCAGTTCACATATT
>NW_015544194.1:2334488-2341847 GCF_001515605.1 Sinocyclocheilus anshuiensis | reverse complement strand
GGACGAGCCGCTGGTTTATAATTACTGTTTGCTGGCGGTCCACGGTCGGTCCGTGGTTCATTATCAGTTGGATTACTAACCAAAATATCCTTGCACACAATAATGGATCAAAAACAATGTACAATCACAATTGTAAATTTATTTTCAGTGAACAGATTAAATATACAAATTTATTTACAGTATCAGATCTAGTACACGGACGGGGTGGGCCCCCTTTTGAATTCAAAACCCCTTAACTGTCACCCCCGCTTTTTAAAATAGGCATGCAGGTGCACTATCCAAGCTTAAATTGTTGTAATTTATGAACACTTTGGAATACAGACATAAGTCACAGTCTCTTTTTAAAGAAGAAAATCAGCAGATTATCGGAAAAGTGGAATTTAAAAAAAAAATGTAAGTATAAAAAAGTTATGGTAGTATAAATTTACTGTAAAGAAAATGCACTATTAATTTTATTTTATTTTATATATAATAAATATTTTACATAACAGGTTTTATTCTAAAATTGGTATAAAATTAAAGCCTTATGTCTAAATAAGTTATGTTCAAAATTTGAAGTTGATATGAAAAAAATTGAGGTTCCTGTGAGATTTTATTTAGGGCGTCATACCACAAACAGCCACCGGGTGCCATCCAAACTCCATTGAATTTTTTTATGCATTTTTCTGTCACAAATATCTAGATTTCAATATTACTTCTATCTCAAAATAACCACCAAATATGGAATCCTGAGACTCAGACCTTTCCAATGATATGTTTTTTGTCAAGATTATAAAAAGGTTTGATTCTAAAAGACCGTAATGCATTTTGTAATATGACACTTGACACCGCCCACTAAGGGGGAGGAGACCGCCAAAAGATTTTAAAGTACCATTTCCATGGTAACGCAATGTCCGATTTCAAAAGGGTTTTCACAGGATGAATCTTGGGCTTCTAAGCTTTCAAATGATATATGATTTATGATGTTTTCTAAAAGATTTGATAGAGAAAAAGGACAACAACAAAAAAGAGCGCCAAGCGTCCCACAGGTGGGACATGACAGTTAAGGGGTTAATTCTTCATTCTTTGGTCTATAATAAGATGATAGCATCATGCAGTTCCTGCACATCCATGATGCAAATCTCCCATTCCATCACCACATATCGGTTTGGGATCTGGTGAACATGGAGGCCATTTGATTATAGTGAACTCAGTGTCATGTTCAAGAAACCAGTTTGGGGTGAATTGAGCTTTGTGACATGGCGCATTATCCTTCAAACTGTAGCCCGAGTTTCTTGTTCTACTGCTAAACCTCAACTATTTCAAATTTCGACATGTTCAGCATTCAGAGATACTCTTCAGCAGAACTCGGTTGTAACAAGTGGTTATTAAGGCCAGGACACACCCAGCTGACTTAAAAGAACTACACTCTTAAAACAAATGTGTTAAAAACAACACAAAGTGTTATTTTCAACATGTTCTGAGTGTGCTCAACACATATTGAGTTAAATTCAACACACAAACTATGTCACTTTAGTAAACACATTAGCGTGATGTTTTTGGTATGTGTCTTACAAAACTGTGTGTTACTGGCCTTTTTTTTTTTAAGTTTTAAAATAAAAGATAATAGTGTGTTAACAAATTATATACTTTTATTATGAAATCACACAAATAACCAAATATATACTGTTTGTTAACATGGGATTAATTATAATACTGTGTTCATTTAACTGTTTTATTACAGTATGTTGAATATAAAACTGTTAAACAAGAATATTAAAGCATTTCAAACTTGAGCAAGAACTTCTATACATCCCTCTTTTAAAAACATTTATCAAATACTGCACCATAAAACGATATATATATATATATATATAGTAAAAAAAACAAAACTGTAAAAAAAAGCTTAAAAAGAGTGGCAGCAGGGCTTCCAGACATATTCCGTTAAATAACAAAAAATAACCATTTCACAAAATTACAAGCAAAAACTGTAAAAATACAGAATAGGCTTGATGGTCAAAAGTCATTAAATTACAGTATATTACTGTTGATAATTTGTTTTTAAACTATGGAAAAACGGATAAATTGTCAAATTACATAGAAAAACAACCAACTTTCAGGTTAATCGCCATAAATGTAAGGTTATTTTATAAAACTGCTCTGTCCATCTACAGTAATTTACTTTTAAAGTATAGTTTTTCCATGTACAATAACTAAGAAATAATTTATAAAAATGCAGTAAGCACATATTTAAAAAATAAAGTTTGTATATTTACAGGATTAATCCTTCTTTTTACAGAAACAATCTCACAACTTCAACCAATCTCTGTAAATTAAAAAGTATTTAGAAGTTATTTTATGTCTACCTAGAATAATTTCATTAAAATAAAGATATTATTAATTACAATAACAAAGAAATGTTGTATAAAAATGTAGTAAATTCGTAATACAAAGACCCATTGTCATGATAAGTACATGGAGAGTAGAACTGTCCAAGCACTGAGCCCTGAGGCACACCAGTAGCAAGATGTTGCGACTTAGAAACCTCACCCTCCAAGACACCCTGAAGGACCTACCTGAGAGTTAAGACTTGAACCACTGGAGTGCAGTTCCGGAGACACGCTTTGTCAAGAGGATTGACAGGACAATCAGGTGGATAACTGTGCCAAAAGCCGCAGACAGATCCAGCAAAATTAGTACAGATGACTTAGAAGCTGCTCTTGCCAGTCACAGAGCTTTAATAACTAAGAGTAGGGCAGTCTTAGTTCAGTGGCCACTTTTAAAACCAGACTAGTTACTGTTCAGGAGGTTGTTCTGTGTGAGAAAGCAGAGGTTGAACATGACTCATTCATTTTTATTAAATTAATACAATTTTCTGATGAAGTGTTTTATTGATACAATGTTTGTTTTCCTATGAAAAAATAACATACTTCAAGGAGAAATTATTTTTAACTCTAGGCCCAAATTGCATGTTTTCATGATCCCAGTTAACCCAAAAATGAATGTAAACATTCAAAAATGTTCACAATCAATAACGATATCTTGACTTCGATACTGGTTCCTGAATTTGTCAAACTCTTAAACCCCTTGATGCCTCGCCACAGACAATCACCAGCACTTGATTTGGGCACATCAAGCATTCTGCATGCTTACTGTTTCACTGACGTTGAAGTATTAAATTTGGTATCGAACAACAAGACATTTTTTGATGCTCAATGGTTTCGAGGCAATTCGGTCAGTGCCTAAAATGTATCGGATACCCAGCGGTGAAAATTATCTTATGTTTTACTCACCCTCATGCCTTCCAAGATGTTTTTCTTTCTTCTGCAGATCCCCTTTGGAGTGTTTTTTTTTAGAAAGTTGACCAAGATCTGTTGAGGCATAAAATGCATCTGAGTGGGTATACCAACATTTTGATTATCCAAAAATGTAATGTAGAAAGCATAAATGTAATCCATATGGTTCCAGTTAATGAAACAAAGCACTACGGTTTAACTATTTACTTCTTCTTCTGCTTAAAATGACAATGATTGTTGTTACAATACAATGTAGATTTCTGTAAAAGTGTTCCCCCTCATACAATAAAATTCACAGACATCTTTTCATGTAGCTGTTTTTCACTGATTTTGGTTAAATGGTCCTTGGTTTATTTATTGACCCCTTACCAAATACGAACTGAAAATTATACACAAAGAAGAACCATTTAAGAAAGAAAGAAAGAAAGAAAGAAAGAAAGTTGCATGAAAAGAAAATACAGAATTTGTTGTATTATCATATGGCATTAGAACACTTGTCTATGCTGATTACAGATTTAAATAATATTAATAATAATAATAACAAAAGTTGACTTGTTCCATACCTGAATTGCCATGCTTATCTGCTATAGATCTCCACAGTCTTTCCACATGGCCTAAAACCAAAAAAACATTTTTTAATACTTTGTATTACATTCACACATTACAGCGTATGTTCCATTGAGACAATGATCTGGAAGCTGAGTAGGAAAGGTTAACAGTGATGTTTTGGTCCGCCATGTGATTTTAGCTAAATTTATAGAAAGTAAATTTATATTATATACTTTGATTTAGCTGCATCATATTACTACTTAGGGGTGTAACTGTCCAGGATAGATGCAATTTTCATAATCAACGATCCAATATGTAACGACAGTTTACTCAGCCTCAGGCCTCAAGATGTAGGTTTCATTCCTCATCAGAACACAAAGATTATATCAATTGTTACTTATAAGATTATCATATGCACTTATACATGCATAATATAAGTGTAGGTGAGCAAATGCGCCCAGAATGTGAATGCCACGCTTTTTAATTTTAAGTTAAGTGTTTTCCCATAGAAAACCAATACAAAACGCTTAACGCATTAAAGGTGACATTTCATGAAAATCTGACTTTTCCAGGTTTTAAGTGCTATAATTGGGTCCCCGGTGCATCTACCAACCAAGGAAAGGTGAAAAAGATTAACCCAGTAACTTTGTTTTGGTAAGCCTTTTTCTGCAAGCGTCTGAAAAAACCAGCGTGTCTGATTTCGCTCCCCTTGTGACGTTGCAAAGGGATCTCATTATAATATTACCGCCCCTTAATCTGTAAGTTTCCACCCATGCGCCGTCATTTTGATTTCGCAAGCGACAATGGTGTACCAGTTCTAATGCCATGGCGAAAGTTTGAGCAAAACATGCTAACTGTTCTGTCTTTGGCTGCACAGACGAGCACAGAACATTATTTAGAATTTCAGCCTCAGAGGAGACAAGAGAGCAGTGCATTTATTGATTTATTTACTGTATATTGCTGCTGCCACACAGATCTAATATAAACGTGATTTCTTTCCCAGCTGTTTTCCTTCACAGACATAACCAACTGTTTTTGTAACTCATGTGTTTTTAACGTAAACTTGTGTGTGAATGAGAACTTAGTTTAGTACTCACATGCTGTGACAGCCGCTTTTTGTCCGTGTGCACTCAGAAAACCGTATATTAGAAGTTTAAACTAGTATGGTTTAAAACGCATTATTTCAGCGCGATAAACATGATAATCAGAACCAAAACAGGTGTTTTTTAGCAGGTACGAGCTGTAATGGTGCAGCTCTATTCCAGAAAAGGGGGCTGGGAGCAGCAGCTCATTTGCATTTAAAGAGACATGCACGAAAACAGCCTGTTTCTGCTTCCCCTCAAAATAGGTATTTTCAAAATGATATAATAAATGATATGTGGGGTATTTTGAGCTGAAACTTCACAGACACGTTCTGGGGATGCCTGAGACTTATATTACATATTGTAAAAAGGGGCATAATATGTCTCCTTTAAGACAGTGACAATGGAGGACCAAATTCTGTATAGTTCTTAATAAAATATACTATGTACATGTACAGGAGAATATGAAAGGGGAAAAAAGTGCCCAACTACCTTGCGATTTACCATGTTGCGTTCATATTCATAATCAATAAGGTGTAACTTGCAGCCTACTGAATTCACTCTCAACAGTTTGTTTTGATACAGTTAGCCACGTTCAGCGTTTCAAAATGTCCCGCCGTTTAAGAGTTTGAAAAACTGGCGCGTACTTCCAGATGACCCAAGACTTTATATAACGTTACACTCGAACGAACTTTGATAGGAATAACACGTTTACTAAGGCTTGTTTGGAGTCTTTTGAGGTCAACTGATCTTTCTTACAAACGTGCTGCAGTTTTCAGTGTTTTGCCCTTTAGCTATCGACGCCAGTTATTTGACTGAACACCATTTAGAAATGCTAATTTTAGCTTCTAAACTACACTTAACACAAATGTGCAGCCACACTATATAATATATGTTGTATGAAAGATTTACCTCAGTCGGTTGTCATGATGTCTGCTGTAGTATCGTCAGAATGTGTTGTAGTTGGGGAAACAGGCTCACTGAAGAAAGAGCGTTTTATTTTCTCACACATTTACGAATGGATAGTCTGAAATAAATTCAAATAATTTGCATGCCATTCCATCGCTATCGTGTCTTACGATACAGAAACAGCTCAGCCAACTAGGGATGTGCACATCGATACTGTAGTATCGATATATCGATACTCAGAAGCTACTATTGTGGTATCGATATTTTCTGCAAAGTATCGATACTTAATTATATTAATAATTTCTGCATAACTAAATGTTTTTAGCAGTGTGTGCAGGCCGATCGGGGACGGTGTGTGTATGATACATAAAAAAAGAAAATCTCTCGCGGACGCGGTGGTATGACGTTACACCGATCGGTCTGCGGCTGCGCAGTGCGATGTGCCATTCACAATCACAACACGCACGCACGGTCGCACGCAAAATGGCACGATGGCAGAAAGCAGGAAACGTAGTGTGGTGCTACTTCTCAACAGCGGAAAAAAATATTGCACGATGCAATATTTGTGCCTTCCTGGTCAAGTCTGTCAGGGAGGCGGCTAAAGAGGAGAAGTTGGGGATGAAGCAGCGATAATACCCCGCCAACCCTAAAAAGTCTCGTACCTGGGTCTTGGTTTCGGGTCTTGGAGCGGAGCGTACCGCCTCCACCGTCTTCTCCTGTGGCCGAATGAGACCCCGTCCCACCTAATATATCGATACTCAGAAGCTACTATTGTGGTATCGATATTTTCTGCAAAGTATCGATACTTAATTATATTAATAATTTCTGCATAACTAAATGTTTTTAGCAGTGTGTGCAGGCTGATCGGGGACGGTGTGTGTATGATACATAAAAAAAGAAAATCTCTCGCGGACGCGGTGGTATGACGTTACACCGATCGGTCTGCGGCTGCGCAGTGCGATGTGCCATTCACAATCACAACACGCACGCACGGTCGCACGCAAAATGGCACGATGGCAGAAAGCAGGAAACGTAGTGTGGTGCTACTTCTCAACAGCGGAAAAAAATATTGCACGATGCAATATTTGTTATAAGAGAGTCACACACAGCAACAATACAAGCAACCTTTTTAAACATTGTAGCAGGGTGAAGAATCACATGACAAGGAAATCTTAATAAATGCCCCGGAGGGTGGATTTATTGGTGAGGTGGGTGGTAGGGAGAAAGGTCCAGGTAGGTGCTCCGGTGCCGTGAGTGCTCTCTTCTTTTCTGTGGGAAAAATGAGAGGGCGAGTTAGTGCTCAGTCTCATGGAGAAGTCTCCCAGATGGCAGGGCTTGCATGGCTTATGTGGCCGCCGCCTGATGAGCTGCAGCTGTGACCGATCAGCCTGTGATGAGGGCGGCCAGGTGTTCCTTGCTTGTTTCCAGGGCGACGCTGATGCAGCTTCGGGACGCTCGTCACACTCCCCCCGCTAAGCGTCGTCCTGGTCCTGTTAATGATATGAGACAGTAGGGGAGAGATAGGGGGTGGGTGGGGAGTGACC
>NW_015544194.1:2330948-2333393 GCF_001515605.1 Sinocyclocheilus anshuiensis | reverse complement strand
GAGAACTGACCGACCAGGTGCTGCAGCTCCCTCTTCTGGGCAGCTGAGAGGTGGGGGTTGACGTCAACAACCACGGGATCAGAGATGGCGAGGGCCGCGAGCTGGTCTCTAGTCCCAACCCACTTCTTCAGAAGGTTGATGTGGTAGAGCTGCTCAGCTCTCCTCCTTCCTGGCTGACCCACACGGTAAGTCACCGGCCCAATCTTTTCCAGCACCGTATAGGGACCCTGCCAGGTGGCCAGGAACTTGCACGCAGCGTTGGGGACTAGGACCATGACTCGGTCTCCGGGCTGGAACTCCCGTGGTTGGGCTGCCCGGTTATAATGGCGCCGTTGGGCCTGCTGCACTTTTGTCAAGTGTTCCCGGACTAATGGCATGACCCGGTCGATCCTTTCCCTCATCTGTTTCACATGCTCGATCACAGAGCGATGGGCTGCCGGCTGTTGCTCCCAGGTCTCCTTCGCCACATCCAGGAGGCTGCGGGGTTGACGGCCAATGAGGAGCTCGAAGGGGGTGAAGCCAGTTGAGGCCTGCGGGACTTCACAGATCCCGAAAAGGACATAGGGGAGCATCAGGTCCCAGTCGCGTTTATCCTCCGCGACCACCCGTCTCAACATCTGCTTGAGCGTTTGATTGAAGCGTTCGACCAGTCCGTCGGTCTGGGGATGGTAGACCGTGGTCCTCAAATGCTTCACCCACAGCAGCCGGCAGAGGTCAGCCATTAGCCGGGACATGAAGGGGGTACCCTGATCGGTCAGGATCTCCGCTGGGATGCCGACTCGGCTGGAGAGCAGAAAGAGTTCCTGGGCAATGGCTTTGGCGGTGGCTTTTCGGAGGGGAACTGCCTCGGCGGCCTCTTCTGGGCAACCGAGAGGTGGGGGTTGACGTTAACAACCACGGGGTCAGAGACGGCGAGGGCTGCGAGCTGGTCTCTAGTTCCCACCCACTTCTTCAGCAGGTTGATGTGGTAGAGCTGCTCGGCTCTCCTCTCACGTCCTCTGGCTGGCGCACACGGTACGTCACCTGCCCAATCCTTTCCAGCACCGTATAGGGACCCTGCCAGGTGGCCAGCCTTTCCCTCATCTGTTTCACATGCTCGATCACAGAGCGATGGGCTGTTGCTCCCAGACCTCCTTCGCCACATCCAGGAGGCCGCGGGGTTGCTGGCCAAAGAGGAGCTCGAAGGGGGTGAAGCCAGTTGAGGCCTGCGGAACTTCGCGGATCCCGAAGAGGACATAGGGGAGCATCAGGTCCCAGTCGCGTTTATCCTCCGAGACCACTCGTCTCAACATCTGCTTGAGCGTTTGATTGAAGCGTTCGACCAGTCCGTCGGTCTGGGGATGGTAGACCGTGGTCCTCAACTGCTTCACCCGCAACAGCCGGCAGAGGTCAGCCATCAGCCGGGACATAAAGGGGGTACCCTGGTCGGTCAGGATCTCTGCTGGGATGCCGACTCGGCTGGAGAGCAGGAAGAGTTCCTGGGCAATGGCTTTGGCGGTGACTTTTCGGAGGGGAACTGCCTCAGGGTACCGGGTAGCATAGTCGACAATCACCAGGATGTATTCATGTCCCCGGGCAGACTTAGGCAACGGCCCCACAAGGTCCATCCCGCTGCGCGACACAGTAGAGCAGGCCATTTTGGACGACGAAATGCGGGAGAGGGTGGGGGCCAGGCTGAACCTCCTTGCCTTCGATGAACCGGACCTGGGTCCAGTCATGCTTCAGCCTGTCGTCCTCCTGTTGTTCCTTTCCAAATGAGCCCCCTCCCGTCACCTGTTGGAAAACATGATAGAAAAGGTTAGGATTTTGGGAGTGGGACTCACCTTCTCTGGTCAAACCCTGGCCAGTCTCTCCCGATCAGCACGGGGACGGGAAGATCCTTCATGACCCCGACTTCCACCGGCCAGGCGCCGGGAGCGGCCGAAATGGTCACCCTGCGAGGGGGAACTTGTCGTGTATCCCCGTGGACACAGGTTATGGGGAGGAAGGCTTTACACGCCGTTCGGGGGGGCGAGAATATGCGACTGGACCAGAGTGACCACACTGCCTGAGTCCAGGATGGCCCGGAACGGCTTTCCATTCACTTTCAGCCGGCCAGCCAGGTCCGTGCGGGACGTGCGGGGACTTCCGTTGGCATGGGCTCATCCCACGGAGAGGGAGCCGCCGGCCTGCTTACTGGTCGCGGGGTGCCCTCCGGCGTGCGCCGCTCCTGGACCACCCTCCGGGGAAACGGCAGCGCTCGCTCCCCAGCATCCCAATGTTGGGCCGCATCCGCCAGCTCAACAGCCTCCACAAGCTCCGCGGTGGTGGTTGGGTTCCTCATCCCAACTGCCTGTCGGTGAGATCGGGGAAGGGCTCGGAGGAGACGGTCGATCACCACGCGCTCCGCCACCTGTCCAGCCGATGGAGCCCCCTCCAGCAGCCAGTGCTGCGCGAGTCGCGTGA
>NW_015544194.1:2330093-2330382 GCF_001515605.1 Sinocyclocheilus anshuiensis | reverse complement strand
GAACACATCATAGAAGAGATTAGGATTTTGGGAGGGGGACTCACCTTCTCTCCCGCTATCCGAGGCCAGAAGCACGGGCCGCTGACGAGGTCCTGTCGTGGGCCTCCTTCTTCGGCGGCCCCCTCCTGGGATGGCAGGCTGCGTAGCCGTGGCCAGCAGGCGGTCAAACCTGGGCCAGTCTCCCCCGATCAGCACGGGGACGGGAAGATCCTTCATGACCCCGACTTCCACCGGCCAGGCGCCGGGAGCGGCCGAAATGGTCACCCTGCGAGCGGGAACTTGTCGTGTA
>NW_015544194.1:2312082-2330075 GCF_001515605.1 Sinocyclocheilus anshuiensis | reverse complement strand
CTGTCCAGCCGATGGAGCCCCCTCCAGCAGCCAGTGCTGCGCGAGTCGCGTGAGTTCGGCGGCCTGGGCACGGGCAGGCAGACGGGGCTTATATTCCCACTCGTGGAAGTGCTGGGCGGCACAGATCGGGGATAACCCCAGGCGGGCTAGGATCTCCTTCTTGACCTACTTATATTGATCAGCGGAGGCGGTGGGAAGAGCGAAGTATGCACGCTGAGCTTCGCCCGTCAGCAGGGGAGCCAGTACCCGTGCCCAGTCGTCCCTATGCCATCCTTCCGTGGTGGCCGTCGCTTCGAACATTTGTAAGAAGACTTCTACATCATCATGAGGAGTCAGCTTGGGTAGCAGCTTCGCAGCTTGTACTTGGGGGTCCGGCAGCGGAACGCGTTGAGCGGCGGCGGCACGCAGGGCCGCGAGCTCCTGCTCTGTCTCCCCTTGACGGGTGGCGAGGTGCTCAACGATTTGTTGCTGGCGGATGCTAACCTCGGTGAGCCGCTGGAGGATTTCGTCCATGTTGGGGGAGGAACGCTCGCCTGTGACAGAACCCGGAGACAAAAACAAGGGAAAAGGTGAGGTGAAGAAAATCGCTTGTCGGTGATTCTTCACTGATTTGCCTGCATTCTCCAGCAGTGTAGCGGGGTGAAGAATCACACGACAAGGAAATCTAAATAAATGCCCCGGAGGGTGGATTTATTGGTGAGGTGGGTGGTAGGGAGAAGGGTCCAGGTAGGTGCTCCGGTGCCGTGAGTGCTCTCTTCCGTCTTCCCAGTGCAGAGGGTCCGTGCAGTGCTCCTGTGGGGCTGGTCGGTCACACGCTGCTGTCTGTGGGAGAAATGAGAGGGCGAGTTAGTGCTCAGTCTCATGGAGAACTCTCCCAGATGGCAGGGCTTGCGTGGCTTATGTGGCCGCCGCCTGATGAGCTGCAGCTGTGACCGATCAGCCTGTGATGAGGACGACCAGGTGTTCCTTGCTTGTTTCCAGGGCGATGCTGATGCAGCTTCGGGACGCTCATCACAACATTTACAAACAACACACCCTGAAACGTATAAAGAGGCTGAACAAAAACAAGCTGCCCAGTCTTCCTCTGCCCAGTCTCCCTCTGTCCGACAAAAGACGTTACAAGAGAGTTTTCAGGGAGGCAAACCCTATCCAGGTACAAAGAGCACAGACATTAGTTAACTTATTTACTGTACTTCCTGTCTCTTTCGTAACCATTAGGCAAATAAGAATAAATATAAAGTGCTTGTGTTTGTGTGTGCGTTTGTGTGGGGTGTCCTGTATTCCTTACGTTATAGGTACAAAACGTTACCACAAGTATAGTAATACCAATACATTTTGACTTCCTGAGGACATTTTAGGTCTCCATGAGGGAAGCAGCTTATAAATCATAAGGAATTATGTTTTTTGAAAATGTAAAAATGCAGTTTTCTGTGATGGGTAGGTTTAGGGGAATATGTTTGTACAGTATAAAAAGTATGGAATGTCCCCTTAATGGTAGGAATACCAGTATGTGTGTATATGTATATATACAGTGTGTATATACTGTTTGTGTATGTGTGTGTGTGTGTGTGTGTGTGTGTGGTGTGTAATGGAAAACCTTTATCCTTTTCAGATGATTCCCAAAGAGCGCGAGACATCACAAGGAGCCTAGCCAAAATGATTGTTACTGACTTGCAACCAGTATCAATGGTTGAGGATGCAGGTTTCTGTCATTTTATGAAGGTGGTTGATCCCCGATACAATATCCCGGGTAGGAAATCCTTGATGTGTAGTGAAATTCCAAAGCTCTACGAGCAAGTCAAAACCACACTGAAAGACTCCACAGAATCCGCAAGTAGTGTGGTTTTAACAAGTGACATGTGAACATCAAGAACAACCGAAGCATATTTGACTGTTTCAGGACATTTCATTGACCACAATTGGCAGATGCAGGCTTGCACTCTTGAGACCGTCCATGTAGCTGTACAACACAAAATATATCTGAGCTCCTCACAAAAATATCCAATGACTGGGGCATTACCAGCAAGGTCAATGCTGTTATTACTGATAACGGAGCTAATATGGTTTCAGCTGTGCGGAAAACCCAATGGAAACACATTCCATGTTTTTCACACACCCTTATTTTGGTTGTGAAAGACTCTATTAAGGCTGAGGCAAATTTTGAGTCCATCCTCGAGAAGTGTAGTGCTGTTGTTCGCTTCTTCCATCATAGCACCAAAGCATCTGACAAGCTTAAGGTACTGCAAACTCAGTTGCAACTGCCAGAGCACAAACTCATTCAAGCAGTAGAGACCTGGTGGAATTTGGTGTTCTACATGCTGGAGAGACTGACCGAGCAACGACAAGCTGTTATTACAGCACTTTGTCTTCTTGGGAGAAATACCTTGTGCTTGAATGATGACGAATGGTCCTGTATTAGCCAAGCCATTGAAGCCCTCAGGCCCTTTGAACAGGCCACTAAGGAAGTTTCAGTAGAGCAGTATGTAACCATTTCAAAAGTCATACCTCTGGTCTCTCTTCTCCAAAATGCAACTATGTCTGCCGGGCAGAAGGGTAACACTTTGGCTTTACAGCTTGCAATGCAGTGCAAACGGCGCTTTGAAAACATTGAGCACAACTATACTCTGGCCGCCAGTACCTTTTTGGACATTAGGTTCGAAAACATTGTGTTCTGTGATGCTGGAAATGTGGAAGTCATTAAATCACGGCTAATTAGTGAGATGCAAGCCCTGGGCAGACAGGCAACAACCAGTGAACCCTCTGCATCAACCAGCATGGGAACAGTCTTGACAGTGCCACCAGAGTCACCTGCTGCAAACACTGAAAGGAAAGGTGCCAACTGTTCTATATCCAAGGGAGGATTATGGCAGGAGTTTGACACACGTATATTGGCTTTTCAGGGGAACCGCACAGCCAGTACAGACGCATACATTGAAATGCGCAGATATATGGAAGAAAAGGTGATCCCAAGAAGTGAGGACCCTTTGCTATGGTGGAAAAAAAATGAGAACACATATTCACTGCTCAGCAAACTGGCAGTAATAATATATATATATATATATATATATATATATATATTTAAATTAATATTATTTTGAAAAATCACATACACATACACATTTAAAATTATAAGCAGTATCGGTATCGGTATCGTTAAAATTGTAACAAAAAGTATCGGTATCGCATGAAAAAAATTTGGTATCGCCCATCCCTACAGCCAACCATTGTGGGCGGAGCTAAATTGACGGCAAATTTGAATCTGCATCATCATGAGTGCGCACGCACACACACACACCACTAATGCTGCGCTCCAAAACAAAAATAAACTAATGCTGCGTTCCAGACAACTCGGATGTACCACACACCCGGAAGTAACGTCTGGATTTAAACATTACAGTAACATTAAAAGTAGGCTATTTGGTAATATAAAAAAATTAATGTTGAAATGGGAAATATCCTAAATCTGAGTTGTCTGGAACGCAACATAACCCTACCCTAAACCTACCATCACGGAAAACAAATAATTTACCAAATAGTGATTAAAATATAGCATTTATTTGCAAAAAAATGTTAAAAGAGTAGTAAAAGAAACAATGTATAATTTACAGTACATGTACTGTATGTACAAACTGTTACAGAGGAGGCTCCCGTACCGCCTCCTCCGCACCACCAGAGGGAACCGTCTCCTGAATATTAACCATTCCCATTTGGACTCCAATTCCCATCACCCCTCATACCTGGGACTGACTGCTCATCCACACCTGCACCTCATTTACACACACACATATAAGCCACTCACACACACAGACTGGCTGCGAAGTCTTGATTTGCCCTGGCTGTCATTTCTGAGCATTATACCCGTTTTTTTCTTTCTTTGTACTTGATCTTGGACCGTTTCCTGTTTATCTGATTGTTTCACCTGGACTGTGTTTGCTAGCTGCCTGCCCTGATCTCTCACCTGGTATTCGACTCTGTCTCTGTCCAAGCCCCTGCTGTTCTGTCTTGACCCTGACCCTGTGTTCTCTGACTATTCTAAATAAAAGCTGCAAATGGATCCAAACGCTTCTGACTTGTCACAACAGAAGACTTCGCCTAACAGCGATCCAGCAGCATTCGTGCAACTATCCACAGAGCTAACTGCACAGGCCACACAGCTCGCCATGCACCAACACCAGTTAAACCGGCTTACTACTTTAAACGAGGAGCTGGTCAAAGACCTGCAAGGACTCAGCATATCGTCACCCGAAGCCGCCTCTCAGCAGCTGCCTATCCGCAGTACAGGTGCATCTCAATAAATTAGAATGTCATGGAAAAGTTCATTTATTTCAGTAATTCAACTCAAATTGTGAAACTCGTGTATTAAATAAATTCAATGCACACAGACTGAAGTAGTTTAAGTCTTTGGTTCTTTTAATTGTGATGATTTTGGCTCACATTTAACAAAAACCCACCAATTCACTATCTCAACAAATTAGAATACTTCATAAGACCAATAAAAAAAAACATTTTTAGTGAATTGTTGGCCTTCTGGAAAGTATGTTCATTTACTGTACATGTACTCAATACTTGGTAGGGGCTCCTTTTGCTTTAATAAACAAAGTTGTGTTGAGCACACTCAGAACATGTGTTGAAAATAACACGTTGTGTTGTTTTAAACACATTTGTTTTAAGAGTGTAGTTCTTTTAAGTCGGCTGGGTGTGTCCTGGCCTTAATAACCACTTGTTACAACCGAGTTATGCTGAAGAGTATCTCTGAATGCTGAACATGTCGAAATTTGAAATAGTTGGGGTTTAGCAGCAGAAGACCACACCAGATGCCACTCCTGTCAGCTAAGAACAAGAAACTCGGGCTACAGTTTGCAGGACAATGTGCCATGTCA
Source organism: Sinocyclocheilus anshuiensis (assembly GCF_001515605.1). Taxonomy (NCBI): domain Eukaryota; kingdom Metazoa; phylum Chordata; class Actinopteri; order Cypriniformes; family Cyprinidae; genus Sinocyclocheilus; species Sinocyclocheilus anshuiensis. Next base: position 2,325,195 of record NW_015544194.1, on the reverse strand, counting down.
CAAAGCTCAATTCACCCCAAACTGGTTTCTTGAACGTGACACTGAGTTCACTATAATCAAATGGCCTCCATGGTCACCAGATCCCAATCCGATATGTGGTGATGGAATGGAAGATTTGTATCATCGATGTGCAGGAACTGCATGATGCTATCATCTCATTATGGACCAAAGCCAAAGAATGAAGAATTAAAGCAGTTTCGAAGTGAAAAGGGGGTCCAACCCAGTACTAGCAATGTGTAAAGTGGCCAGTGGTGTACGAGATTTATTTTCTGTCAGGGCGCTGTTTCTGTTTTGTCCAACAGGTACTACTAGGAGAAGTACTGCACACGCACTTTTCATGCAGTTTCTCAATGCAGTTACATTTAGGTGATGCTCCGAAATAAATGAAAAGCATTATAAAAAGTACCATACGCATAACACAAGTTAACGGGCCAGCACAAAGCAGCTGAGCAGACTGCGGAAGTGTGATGTCACTCGCAGACTGACTTCTCAAACTTAAAGTAACGTCAACAAAAGAAAGAGGTAGGCTGATGTCGCACAGTTATATTAAAGCTGTAATGTAGTTTACAAAACTAAACTAAATATTGTCAGAAGCAGACATAGGCTATTTAATTTACATATTTTATGTAGCCTAACTTGTTTAAACTTGTTTAGATTTTGCTTTCTTTAGTTTGATGTAGTTAAAGGTTGTTTGTTTGATAGAAACCATTGTTTATATACAAGTCTACGATCCTGTGCAGTGTTAAATCTTCTTACATCTAAGAATAGTCAGATCTTGTTTCTCCTCCTCAGGCAGTGTTTGAATACACAACACAATGAACCGTCAAATAGATGATGTGATGGAGCTCTGCTCTGAGATATCGAAGATAGAGCAGATTAAAGTGGCTGTAGATAACTCAACCCAAGGAGCTGCTGCTGCTGGTGGAGGGGCTTTTTTAGGGGGGGTACTCGGAGGTCCACCTGGTATAGTCATTGGTATGTACGCTTATGTGTTTGATTTCTTGAACCTTCATTTTTAATGTGTTGTTTAAATATTAATACATTTCGAATTAACTATGTAGAAAATGTGGGAAATTCATCAGTAAAGCCAGTGTTTAGACAACTTAATATGATCACCTTTAAATTTCAAGTGAAGAAAACAACTTATTTTATTGATTAATAATTGTGGATGGTATATTTAGTGAACGTAGTGCATCTCTAGCAGTTTGTTTCTTTGTCCTACTTGATGTCCTATTATCAAATGCAGGTGGTGCTTTGGGAGGTGCCATGGGATGGTGGATGACTAGTGGCGAATTCCATCCTCTTCATCAGATCATAATGGAGATGCCTCCTCAGCAGAAGAGGAAACTGTACTCTGAGATCATGGAAGAACTGGGCAATCTGAAATGGGTTAACCTGGCTGAACTCATTTCTAAAGTGATGCGTAAATCCTCTCTAAAAAGGAAAATACTTACTACTGTAATGGATTTTTTCACAGAAGAGTTCGGAGTCGAAGTGAAGCATGGATAAAAATAGCATCCTAATTTCACCTGCTTAGTCTAAGCCAAGTTTGACTGAAGAGCTTTTTTAGTTTAGGTTTTGTTGCCGTTTTTGATAGATGTGTTTTACTTTCATTTTTCTGTATTTTAAACATGTGTAGCAGCCCTTCAGCGTCTAACAAAGGAGGCAGAGGGTTTTGACGGGTGCCTTCGATTTATTTACTCCGATGCAATAAACTTCATTGCTGAAGTATTCGTTGTCTCAGTTTTTTGTTGCAAATTCTTTCTATTGCATCACAATGCCATGTTTACCCAGTGATTGACTTCATAACAATAACATCACATCATCATGGCACTGGAACTACAAAGAAAACAAATAAAGAAACAAACATGAACAAAATAAAAATAAACTCAATAAACTTCACAATAAACAAACATTCACTGCATTAACAAAACATTATTCAAATTAATCAACATCATTCCAAAGAAATATGAAAAACAAACAAACCTCGCTCTGCTTGCCAAAGGGATACTAAAGTTAAAAGCTCGAATCATTCTTCCGAGTTCTACCTGTACCAAGAACAAACGTGGACTACTCTTGCTCTACTTCCCTTCACTTTAGTGGTGACGCCCAGTGTTCGAATTGTGTCAAAGCTCTTGGGGGGGGTCCCCCTAACCAGCCCAATCCCCCCCCCTTCACAATAAAAAAATAAAATAAAATAAAACTCTATATATATGATGCATATTTTTTGTCTTGTCCCCGTTATCATTGAGAAAACCTAATTCTAAGATAAAAGATTATTTTACGATGATCAGAGAATTAGGCGTACCAAACAATCACTAAGCAAAGAAGAATTAAATATCTAGCCTAGGGGTGTGCGATGTTGACAAAAAATGATATCTATATATTTTCTGGGATTTTATAGATAACGATCAATAATCAGACGATATTTTGCTGAGTGTGTTGCGCTGCAGGACTGCCATGGACAGCTGATTCTGTGTGGTGGTCAGTTCACAGCAGTGACAGAAATAATCTTTTCCAACAAGTTTAAAATGATTTTTACCCTTTATGGGCATTTTTATATTTGTAAAGCCATTTTTTTCCTCAATAAAGTCATCAATAAAGTCAATTACAATAATAAGTCATTTGGGGCTGTTACCAACAAATAAAACCATTATCAACAAAATTCATGCAATGCAGAGGAAACTGTCGGCTCCGTTACAGAAACACAGAAGCTGCATCTGAAGTGGCATTTAGATGCATATTTCACAACGAAGCACACTGCGTCTTCACGACATGGCGGCAGCAACAACACTACAGTGAGAATAAAAGTTACGCCTTCTTTCTTTGCTTGAACATTTGGGCGGCGTTATGCAAATCTTCCCACAGAGCGAGGTAGGTATGTGGTTGTGTGTTAGAACAAGCCATTTTAGGTAGGCGTGGTTGACTCTTAACTTTTATAAAGAATATCTCTTTGGATTTGAGACTTTAGTCTTTGCAACTTTACAGATCTTCTTTATGCACCAAGAGCTTGTAACACTCCAAAGAGAAAGGAAAAATTCAAAATCGCATCATATGACCCCTTTAACAATATATAAAAAGGTACTTTAAAATGTGAAATTAAAACCGCCAGTAGGTGGCAGCAAGTCACTGTTAATAAGTGAGTCATTACGATTGAACAGAATCATTTAAATGGTTGATTAATTCAGGAACAAAACACTGTCATGTTTTTCAGAGACGCAAAACAGTGCTGTGGCTTTGTTTGGAACCATTTTTGTTTGCGAAATAGAGCAAAAAATAGGCAATATGGTGTCTAAAACAAGTCTCTTAATATTAACTTCTTGTTCATTGAACTGTTGTATAAAATCAATATCACATTTATGAATTTTGCAAAAAAAAATGTCACTCTTCGTGTGATATTGATCAACTATATGAAATGATATAAATATATACATTTCTGCCCCCATATCTTGAATTTTGAGAGCATTCTAAATGCATTTTATTATACTGAATCATACAGTGAAAGAACACTCTAAATGAGCATTCAGTCTAGCTAGTGTTTAAGCACTCATAATTCCTCTTATAATCAATGAAGCTGTCTATACACGGTATGATAAATGAATCTCTAACTTACATCATACGTGCATCTGCACTTTGTTGCTTATGATGAGGGAATTCGCGAGTTTCGGTCTGAACAAAACGCTGGGGTTTCAGCAACGCCTCTGATTGGCTACTGCATTCCTAAGCTCAACAGAATCATGTGTGATTGGTTATAATGAGCAACGCTGTAAAAACGCGTAAAAATAAAATATGATGTAACATAAGCAGGTCTAAATTTAATACAGCAATTGAAACTTCATTTTAAGTTTTAAAGTTTTATTGAAAAGACAGGGGACCCCCCAAATATATGTTTTTGGGTGTTACGGGGGGGTCCCTTAATGCTTATGGGAGGTCCGGGACCCCCCCAGCCCCCCTCAAATCGAACACTGGTGACGCCAAGCAAAGCGAGTTAAAGGGGAAGGTCATTACACTCCAACCTAGAGGCGGACTTACCCATTAGGCAAAGGTAGGCAACCGCCTTGGGCCCACAAAAGCTAAGGTCCCCCTAAAATGCTTTTCATCGACGAGATGCGCATGAAGCGCGGACACACGAACGGTTGCTTTTTACGGTGTTTATCACCACGACAACTGTCTGCGTGTCCGAGTTGAACACATTTCTCGTGTATCCTGCTTGTAGCAAATGAAAATATGCATCTGAAGCTGTAATTAAATATTGAGCAACAGTGCATATTATATTTTTATTGTTTTAAATGCTGCTTACTTATTCAAGAATCCAAGCAGGCACGAGCACACATAGACATCAAAGGGGGCTTGAGCACCTGCCCTTTTTCTTCCTCGAAAGAAAGTGCCCTTTTCTTCTGGGGAGTTTTTTTTTTATTTTGTTTTTTTATAAATGAATATATGTACTGTATATATGTGTCCGTGTGTGTGTTTCTGTTTGCACATAGCTTTCCCTGTCAAACAAATAAAAAATCTAAATATCAGGTCGGGTCAGGAAATGTTGAGAAATGCTCCGCGTCTCCGCAGCACAGCAGTGTACACTCTAAAAAATGCTGGGTTGTTTTTTCAACCCAAATGCTGGGTTGAGCCTGCTGGGTAAGGATGTTGGGTTGATTTAACCCAATTTGGGTTGAAAATTGGTCTTGATCTATAACCAAGCCGTGCTGGGTTGGGAACACGGACGTGAAAGAGAGCATGCATGTCACGTTAACATCGGACGACACCAGTGCGAGAAGTCGCCATTTTCTCAGTGTCTTAAGATGGAAGCGAGTGAAAGACGTTTATGGTAAGTAAAGATTAAAAATGTAAAGTCATCATTAATTCGGGAGTATTTTGAGATTTCATGGAATGCGGAAATAGTCCGAAATGAGCTTATATTGAAAAATACGCGGACGCGGTTTTCACCTCAGAAATAGTCTTAACTTAATAGTCTTTTACTGAACGGAAGAGATACTTTTAATATAACATCAGTGAGTGTCTTATGTCATATTTACATAAGATTTTACAATATTTACACTTTTTGAGGTGTTAATAGAGGGTCATTAACAGATTTACATGTTAATTCGTTATCTTCTTTTTCGCGGCTAAACTGAATGTACGTCAGTTTCCTAAAGGAAACGGCATTATGTAATAAAGTCTAGCCTAATTATTTTGATGCTGATGAAGTGTTAATTTTTAAAAGTAATGTTTTGCATGTAATATTTCAGACTTGTTGAGCTTGTGTCTTCATTGTGCCCATGCCGGGAGTTAACGACACAGAAGCCAGCTTGTGTGAGGAGGAGGTGATTTTCTCAGCTTCTTCAGAAGAGAGGGAAATGCGGTTAAGGCAAGTAAAGTTCATAATTTCATGTTATACATTTTTTTTGACTAAGAGTAAAAGAATGTTTGTTTTATGTAGATGTTGAAAGCCAGATACATAGGAGAGCTTCATTCTTTTGAGATTGATGTGAGTTATTTTAAGAAATAAATGTTTCCATTGTCTCCTGCCTGTTTACTTCACATTTTGATGCAACAACAGTATGATGACTTGTTCACATTTTATTTAAACCACTGATGTCCATGTTTTTCATTGCAGAACTTAAACCAACTTTGGAGTTAAAGCTGCAGTCTGTAAGTTTTGCCTCTGTGTTGCCATCTCTGTTTAAAAACCTGCAATTGCAGCTGTTTGCAGAATTATCTTCCTTGCATGGGTTGTGCAGCGGCACGGCTCCAGCATAGATGATTCTAATGTTTTGAGGTGAATGTGTGGCAGTCAGTAACCGCACCGGTGTGGATATTTACTGTACTTCGCAATCACAGATTCTAGCCTACATCTTGGAATATATGACCCAAATAAGAATTTTCACCAGATATTGTCATCTGAACAAGTAAGTAACAAGTCTGCCAAGTTTGTTCTGACCAACTGAGGAAAACATCATTACAATAAATCGTGCTACCAATGGTGATTTAATCTAAAGATCGGTTAGCTCATATCACATCAAACCGTTATTATTGTTATACTTTATTCTCAAATTATTCATGTTAACAACATCAGCATTGCGTGACTATGAGTATAGTGTGTGTGTGTGTAGATTTCAATTTCTGTACAGTCTAATCTCTAATTGTCATACCATTAGAATTTCATATTAAGAAATTATTTTAACCCAAAAAGCTAATTATGCTCCCTTCAAACTGATTGTCTTTAAAATACAAATCTTGTGTAATCCCAGGCTATCTGTAATCAGAAGCACATTTAAAACTGGAATATAATTTAATTTCATTCACATGTGTTTCATAAAAACATAATAATTTCTAGATTACAATCCGCCATCAAAATGATACATTCTAGCTGCTGTGAAAAAAGGCTATGATCCACCACATGCAGGATCCTCACATGTGATAGCATACTAGCCGGGACAACTTCTTTATGTTTACAGAAGTGACTTAATGACGCAGCAGCATGGTCTAATTTCCCACGAAAACCTACCTGTCCCACTCAAATTAGAAAACATTATTATAAGCTGACCGTTGTGAATCGGGCTAAAGTAAGGCGATAGTTTTGGATAGACACTTGCTGGTTATGTACTTGCAAAAATATTTGTAACCAAAAAAAGTTACGGACTGCAGCTTTATCGACACAGAAGCCAGCTTGTGTGAGGAGGCGGCGATTTTCTCAGCTTCTTCAGAAGAGAGGGAAAGACGGTTAAGGCAAGTAAAGTTCATAATGTCATAACATATTTTATCAAATTTTTTTTTTTTTTTGACTAAGAGTAAAATAATGTTTGTTTTATGTAGATGTTTAAAGCCAGAGACATAGGAGAGCTTCATTCTTTTGAGATGTTATTTTCTTGTTGACATTTTGATGCAACAACAGTATGATTACGTGTTCATATTTGATTTAAACCATTGATGTCTGTGTTTTTCATTGCAGAACTTAAACCAACGTTGGAGTTGTCTGATTTGGAGAGTCATCATTTGATTGTCTTTAAAATACAAATCTTGTGTAATCCCAGGCTATCTGTAATCAGAAGCACATTTAAAACTGGAATATAATTTAATTTCATTCACATGTGTTTCATAAAAACATAATAATTTCTAGATTACAATCCGCCATCAAAATGATACATTCTAGCTGCTGTGAAAAAAGGCTATGATCCACCACATGCAGGATCCTCACATGTGATAGCATACTAGCCGGGACAACTTCTTTATGTTTACAGAAGTGACTTAATGACGCAGCAGCATGGTCTAATTTCCCACGAAAACCTACCTGTCCCACTCAAATTAGAAAACATTATTATAAGCTGACCGTTGTGAATCGGGCTAAAGTAAGGCGATAGTTTTGGATAGACACTTGCTGGTTATGTACTTGCAAAAATATTTGTAACCAAAAAAAGTTACGGACTGCAGCTTTATCGACACAGAAGCCAGCTTGTGTGAGGAGGCGGCGATTTTCTCAGCTTCTTCAGAAGAGAGGGAAAGACGGTTAAGGCAAGTAAAGTTCATAATGTCATAACATATTTTATCAAATTTTTTTTTTTTTTTTGACTAAGAGTAAAATAATGTTTGTTTTATGTAGATGTTTAAAGCCAGAGACATAGGAGAGCTTCATTCTTTTGAGATGTTATTTTCTTGTTGACATTTTGATGCAACAACAGTATGATTACGTGTTCATATTTGATTTAAACCATTGATGTCTGTGTTTTTCATTGCAGAACTTAAACCAACGTTGGAGTTGTCTGATTTGGAGAGTCATCATTCTTGGTCTTCCTTTCTTAAAGGAATAGTTCACACAAAAATCATTTTTTGTTTATCCATTGAAAGTCTAGATAATCAAGTTATTGTAGACGTAATCCATGCCAATATTTATATATTAATCAATCTTAAATTATATCTGTTCATACCATATGTGGCGATCGTGTCTGTTCAGAACAAAATGTTGGTCTCCCAGACTTGGAATGGAGGACAAAATTTAAGAGAATATTAAAAAATATATTTATGTGTGTTCTAAAAATTAGCAGAATTTGTATGGGTTTGGTACAACATAGAGCAGAGTAAATTATGACCATTTTCATTTTGTGGTGAACTAACCCTTTAAAGAGCAGCCCTCCACGTACATGAAAATTTGTGAGGTATATGAATGTCATGTCTGTTTTAATACTTCAGTAAAAAAGTAGCTTTCTGAAAGTATGCTAGGAGCTGCCCTGGATAATGTAAAAGATTATTTTTTGACTACATCAATTATCCTAAAGAGATCATGACAATTGGCAGTGATGCATGATCTGTATTCATGTACTATGAAATCAACTGTAAGTGTATTATTTGTAAAAATAAAATGTTAAATGCTTGTTCTGTGTTTAGTAGAAATGGAGTTTACTCTGTCATTCATACACATGCTCACATTCTTTCACACATATGCTTGTGTTAAATGTTATAATATCAGTGTTAATGTTGTGGTTTATTTGTGTACTGTCATGCCACAATAGTTAAAAAAAAAAAAAAAAATTAACTAAATTGTACAATTATTGTATAATAGTGTTTTTGTATAATAGTTTTATGCAATATACAAAATTTACCAAAAAAGTTAAATGTGGTCTTAAAAGTTATATTCAACAAATGTTCAATGCTTAATTTATAAACTCTGTAGCTGTTAATGCCATACATTTCTGCATTTCTTCTCACATGCATGTTACTTTTGACTTTTCTCTTGTTGTAGTTTTTAATAAATATTTACCTTTTGATAGTCATTCTGTGTGTTTAAAAGTGATTTTAAAATGAACAAGATTTGTAGATTTAATGCCTAGCTCAATTTGGGTTCCTTTTAGCCTAGCAGTGTATTAATTTTAAACTATAAAAAAGGAACCCAGCATGCTGGGTCAAACATATAACCTTGTTGGGTCAAAACAACCCAGCGCTGGGTTCGTCCCTTTTTGACCCAGCGCCGGGTTGCCAAAATAACCCAAATTGGGTTGTTTTTAGCCCCGCAGTTTTTAGAGTGTAGCACACATTGATCAGCACATGCACAGAGAGCCACAGAAGTTAAACCTTCTTTCCCTTTCCAGTCAGGCCCGGTTCTTGACAGCTATAGAAGGGCGGGCTGGCAGATATGTGGGTGGGCATTTTTTCTGTTGTGGGTTGGGGGGTTATATTGCAAGGGGAAAAATCTAGATATTTATACTGTTGATATTGCTATATTAACTATATTAACTATAGGCTGTTATATGTACACTGGAAAAAAAAAGCTTTCATGGGCAGCCTAGCATACCATGCACTTTCACAACGAAATAAACTTTTTTTTCTTTATTGAATAATAATAATAATAATAAAAACCTCTTTGTTCTCTTTCTCTGTATCATTGAATGAATTGAATGATGCATTTATATAGCGCTTTATTGTGTATTGCTGTACACCCAAAGCGCTTTACAATCATGTGGGGGGGTCTCTCCTCAACCACCACCAGTGTGCAGCATCCACCTGGATGATGCGACGGCAGCCACAGGACAACAGCGCCAGTGCGCTCACCACACACCAGCTACAGGTGGAGAGGAGAGAGAGTCATAGAGCCAATCAAGTGGATGGGGATTATTAGGAGGCCATCATTGTTTCTACACTGGTGATTTTTTCAACTAACTTTTTTATTTATACCAAACAAGGCCATAATCATACCCAGAACACTGGGAGGACTATTGTTTTGAGGAAAATAATAAGACCAGGCCACTAGTCTTGGACTTTCAGGCCCTTGACACATGCTCTGTGATTCTCAAGAATTGCTTGAATTGTACATTTAAAATGAAACGTGCAGTACAAATTGAGGTAAAGGTGAAATTGCCTAATTTATGTGATAAAATGTTAATGGTATGAATGTTACAGTAAACATAATGTGCATACCGTTTTTGGAAATGTAAATTTACTCAATATGCATTTTTTACAGTTTTTTTTTTTTTACAGTGTTGAACTGTAATTCATTATCTCTGATTTACATGTAGGCTACTGTACTGTAGTCCTTTCAGGAGATACAAAATCCAGTTTAAATTTGTATTTTTTAATTGTTGCTTGATGAATAAAACTTTTCTTACATTTATTACTGTTGTGTCGTTATTTTGGTGGTCTAGAATAGGACATCAGTGCAGGGTTCCCACACTTCTTGAAAGTACTTGATTATCAGACACATGGATTCAAGGCCTGGAAAGTACTTGAAAACAAATTTGAAAAAAATTTTGTTTAGTAGAATGGTGCTATTTTAAAAATGTTCCTATATGCGCTGTCAAAGGCAAAACGAAACAGCGCTAATGATTGGTATAGGGTATCAGACCGAATCAGACAATCTAAGATTTAGTCAAAAACACAGTTGAAACACGAGGAGCCGAATTCCACAGAGGACCAAGACACAGGATGTTCGTAAATCAGATCCTGGCGCCACAAGCCTGAACCAACTAGCAGCTTTGAGTAGCTCAAAGCATTTAAACAAAAGAACACTTATTGACAATTCCAAGGAGATTGTCAATTTTGGGGGCAAGTAATCAAGATTAATGGTCAAAAGAGATGCACAGCGTGACCATCACATGGAAACCAGTGATAGCAATCACGAGCTCTTTGGATTGGCTTCCCCCACCTCGACGACAGAGAACAGACTGAAATTCCTTATGAGAGACCTCTTAACCTCTGGTCTTCATACATTCACATACATTCACAGAATGGCACAGAAACTGCCTTTCCATGCACCAAAATGAACTAAAAGGACTTGTGAGCAACTAATCATTTCTATGCATAACTCCATATTATGTATGTAACCCACGTGTGTGTCTATCAGGTCTTAATCATTTATTATGTATGTATTTTGAATAACTATTGAATAGTTTATAGGATCATGTTCATGTTTAGTATGTGTGTGTTTGAATCTTCTTGCAATATCCATTGCAGAGTTGATGTTATACGGCTCGTTCAATGAATCGCTGGCCGTCTCAGTGATCAGCCGTAAAACAGTGATTCTGTCCAAATTCCCTTTAAAATCTTAAATGATTCCCTTTGAGCTAAATTGACCTGTTTCCCTTACATTGGGGTGGAGATGGGGTAGCGCGAGAAAAAAATCTTAGCATGTGAGCTGATGCACACATTACGCAGCCCTGCATGAACCTATGGAGAAGCAGTGCATTTGCGACTGAAAACTACTGAGTGCGACTATGAAAAAATATTTAGGAGCACCAGTGCAAATGACCCAATCAGCATATTTGTGTTTGCGCTGAGGGGAGCTTCAAAGGTTTCTATCGTACTTCCATGTTTTTGCAGCGGTGAGTAATGTATCACAGACATATCTGTTGATTCCTTGAACACAATCAGAATCAACTCACTGCTCAAAACGCCGTTTTTCACTTCAAATTCACTTGCTTCGTTCCTGAATGAATCAGCCATTCGAACGAATCAATTGAATGAATGATTCAGTGATAAAATCAGTGACTTGCTGCCACCTACTGGCAGTTTTACTTTCATTTTAAAGTATATTTTCTGTAATTTAAATCATTTAATATTTCTATATTCAAAATGTTATATTTAAAACATTAACCTCAACATGAAGTTATGAATTTAATTGCACTCATTTGACCGCTGATCCTCATTAAACTATCTGAAAATACACCTACAAGCCACTTTTGTGTTCTTCTGTGCCACCTCTGTAGTACAAATTATTTTTTAATACTGATTTCATTTGATTGGTAACTTATTCTTATTCTACTTGTTTTTATTCTTTTTTTGTTGTTACATTTTTTTAAAAAGCTTATAAATATATATATATTTTTTAATTTGACAAAAAATTACATAATTTTAAAAAAGTTAGAAAAATGCCATTACAAAGGTAAAAACAAAATTCCCTGTAAATCACTTTAAGGAGTCAAGTATTATGTCGTAATGGGAAGGCTAATATTTGATCAGAATTTTTGATTATTGATTAGAAGGTGCTCCTGAAATTTCCAACTGCACTTAGAGGCTTTTGCATCTGAACTCTTCATATGAAGTAGTAATCAATTTACACTATTTGAAAATAATATTTTATTTTAAATGTGCACATTCACTCTTATTCGTATGTCTAGTCGTAGTCGAAAACGCAAACGTCTCTTGTCACGTTCATTTATAATTTACATGAATCATGATCGCATATTTTCAATTCAAAACGGCGAAATTTCATAAACAGTTGAGTAGTTTGCATCACTAGATTGTCTACAGCCTACTGTCGGTCGCTGAACATTTCTATCGTAAAACAGCTTTCTAATAGGCCTACCAGTACTTTCCACGAACTCTCGTTGCGTTGTGATCAGGGCTGGATTGGTAATCGGGCATACCGGGCATTTTCCCGGTGGGCCGACGCACTTAAGGGGCCGACAGAATGTGTTTTTTTTTTTGCCAAGGACCACAGCGAGCAGCCAGTGGCCCATTGGTTTGTCTCCTATATTGACAGCGTAAGCCATCCAATCACAATGCGCTATAGACGGAACGATGAAGTACTTTGCTCCGCCTATATAAAGATCGCTTCAGTCCAACTTCTTGAGGGCCTTTCACACCGGACGAGGAAAGCGCTGCGCTGCGCTATGAAACCCATTAATTTCAATGGCTTGCGCCGCGCAAGGGCGGTTTGTTGCTGCGCCGACCAAAGCGCACCCGCAGCGGAGCGCACTGCGCGGTCAAAGTTCAAAATAGTTAAACTTTTGCCGCTGCGCTCTGTGATGTTTACCCGCGCGGCCAATAGAAAAGGGGCATTCAAACGAAGCTCCTTCGCAAGCCTTCATCTTGAAACCCATTCATTTCAATGGCTTGTGCCGCGCAAGGGCGGTTTGTTGCTGTGCCGACCAAAGCGCGCGCGCCGCGGTCAAAGTTCAAAATAGTTAAACTTTTGCCGCTGCGCTCTGTGATGTTTACCCGCGCGGCCAATAGAAAAGGGGCATTCAAACGAAGCTCCTTCGCAAGCCTTCAAGACCTGAGAGATTCATGCACCCACAGCCTCTTCTTCCTTGATGCTCTCTTTCTTCTTCTTACTAGCATATAATAAAAGAAATAGAAATACTTAATACTTTTATTTAGCAAGGATGCTTTAAATTGATCAAAAGT
>NW_015544194.1:2305040-2311930 GCF_001515605.1 Sinocyclocheilus anshuiensis | reverse complement strand
ATCACAGGAATAAATTACATTTTTAAATATATTCAAATAGAAAACAGTTATTTTAAATAGTAAAAATATTTAAATTTTGCTGTATTTTGGATCAAATAAATGCAGGCTTGGTGAGCAGAAGAGACTTCTTTTAAAAGCATAAAAAATGTTACTGTTCAAAAACTTTTGACTGGTAGTGTATATCATATATGTGACCCTGGGCCACAAAACCAATCAATCCATTTTTTTGAGATTTATACACCATCTCAAAGCTGAATAAATACGCTTTCCATTGATGTATGGTTTATTAGGGTAGGACAATATTTGGCCGAGATACAACTATTTGAAAATCTGGAATCTTTTTTTTTTCTGGCTATTGCTAAAAATATACCCAAGAGACTTAAGACTGGTTTTGTGGTCCAGTGTCACATATAATAAATGGTGGTGGGCCGCCTGGACCAAAAAATGCCTGGGCCGATTTTTTGTCCCAGTCCAGCCCTGGTTGTGACAGTGACAGTAAGACCCGCCTTCTTTGATTTGATTGGCCATCTCGATCGTTTTGACATTGACAAGCGTTGTTGGACCACTGAGGCAGACCAGTCTAAAAGTTTAACTTTTAAAAACTTTTTGTCATCCTAACAACACACAGCTTTACTCATTCTTATACACAGAGTATAATAGATACACATACTGTCTAACAGTTATTTTAGTCTTTCAAAGGACAAAATGGGTGGAAAAACAGTAATAAAAATTAGACATAAACGACATAAAATGCAGGCCAGGATCAAGGCCCTCTAGGGGCGCAAGGCCCTGTGCGGTCGCACACTTGGCACAGCCCTTGCGACGGTACTGGTCATGTTCGAGAAACCAGTTTGAAGTGAATTGAGATTTGTGACATGCCACGTTGTCCTGCTGAGTTTCCTGTTCTTAGCTGACAGGAGTGGCATCTGGTGTGGTCTTCTGCTGCTATATATAGCCTACCCCATCTACTTCAAGTTTCGACGTGTTGAGTGTTCAGAGATACTCTTCTGCATTCTTCGGTTGAAACAAATAGTTATTAGAATCATTGTTGCCTTTCTATCAGGTCAAACCAGTCTGGCCATTCTCCTCTGAGACGAAGGCATTTTCACCCACATAACTGCTTCTCACATTTTATATTATTCAGAACAAGAAGAAACATAACAGTTGATTTATTATATATTTATTATATACCAATATGTATTTCTTTATGCATTCATGTCAACATGCAGTGACACATGATAACTTAAAATAATGAAGAGAAGATCTGCTTTTGATCATGTATGATCATGCATATGTAAACTGTCTGGCCTAAACAGGTAGGCCTATTTTACAAGTTCTACTTTAACATAGTGATATCTTACACATAGTGTTTTATTAAAAATTCACACATGACATGACATGAAGAATGCAAACTACTAGCAACTTGTTCTTCTAATTTGTCCTTAAGCACTTAAACTTCTGAAACAAATACGCCAGTGTTTCAACCATGGTCTTCTGGCATTAATATATTTAGAACTAGCAGTAGTCCGCTATAAATACCCTAACATCTATAAGCATACTTATTTCTAACATAAAAGTATAGGTAGTTCAAAAGTTATAAAAAGTTTAAAATCAATGGCTAAACCTAAGTATCCCACAGTAAAAGATAAATTAATGCATTAAAGAGATCAAACCTAAACTAAACCAGTGCCATTTAGCCTTCTCTCCAGCGCTCAGTCTTCATACCGCACTTCAGCCTTGAGTTGGTTTTTAGTAAAATTGAGTATGGCACCCAGCACCTGCTCATGTAGAGAGGCATTCCTATTAACTTGAGCAATTAGCTGAGGAACGTCAGTCCACTTCAGTGTTCCCAATATGGCCATGACATCAGAGTACAGTTGCTCCTGCTGTGTAGGAGCCATTTCCATGAGGATCTCAGGAAGAGGCTTGAATTGGCCGCTGGTCATCCATGCTCCCAGCACACCTCCCACAGCACCACCTCGAGAAATAAAAATGAATAAAATAATACAACAGCAACATCTTGTGGTGAGAATTGAACTAGACGAACTGAAGCGGGGAAAAGATGCGGATTGAAGGAAAACACGCATAAACATACATACCAACAGCTAAACCGGCTGGACCACCGATCAGCCCTCCAACAAAAGCAGTTCCTCCAGCAACTGCAGCTCCTTTCGCTGAGTTTTTAAATGCTGCTTTTATCTTCGTTTGTGGAGATTTCACAGCAAAGTTTAATTATATCATCTTTTAGATTTGCCATTTTGACGTGTTACAAAACCTGGCGATAGACAACGATACACGATTGTCATACACAGATATAAAAGAACGAAAGAAAGAAAGAAAAAAAAAACAGCCAATGAAATAACATTTCTTCAATCATTTCGCGTTTTCCGAGGTATTGCTACGTTTAATTGTTTGAGAAAATAATGACGCGCTGTAAATCCTAATTATAATGTAAATATATTTGACATTTTCCAGTTCTTACCTGTTTGTCTTTGAACTAGAGCAGGGGTTTGGCAAGTTAGTTACTTTCGGTCTCATATTCATAAGCGATGTTTTGACGCGCACTTTCTCTGCGTGTTCATAGGCGGGTCTTTAACCAGTTAAACATCGTTGACTGCTTTTAGCCGGCGAAGAAGACTTATTAGATATGTTTGTTTGATAAACTATTATCCAGAATAAAATTCACCTGGCATGAAAAGCTACAAAAATGTTCCTGTGGATAAAAATACAAATAAAATAAATCATGCAAAGTCATTTGACACTTTTTTTTTTTTAATGATAGGTCCTACTCACTTCATTGTTAAAAAAAATAATAAACAATACATTTTAAGTTTTTAAAATCAGAAATAACATTTTATTGGTTTTAACTGCACCACAGGAGGTACCGAAAACCACCACAGATCAGGCCACAACTTAACCTGCTTTATTGGAACAACCTGCATTATGCACATAAATAACTAATTGTCTTCATAAGGCAAATGGTATTGCTTAAAAAGAAAGAGGCTGAACAGGAGCTGCAGAGAAACAGAAACACGAGTATAGGCTACAAAAGAAACAGGATGCAGGATTGAGAACCACTGGCTGGTGACATCAACCCTCTAGTGGTCAGTTTCCATACTGCACTTCAGCCTTGAGCTCTTTTGTGGCATAAGTGAGTATAGCAGCAAGCACTTGCTCTTGCAGAGTGGCACTGCCCATAACCAGAACAATAAGGCCAGCCACGTCTGTCCAGTCAAGTGTGCCCAATGCACCCATGACATCAGAGTACAGTTTCTCCTTATATTCTGAAGGCAACTCCTTGATGATCTCAGGAAGAGGTTTGAATTGGCCACTGGTCATCCATGATCCCAAGAGACCTCCCAAAGTACCACCTAAAGTAAAACAATATTATAATATAATATATATTAATATAATATTGAGAGATGCACATAATATGATTAATTAGCTTTGTTCGTACGAGTAAATAGCTATAGCTTTGTTACAAATAACTATATAAAATGCCCAGCTTTGTTAAACGTATATAAAACTGAACTTCTACCTTTAAAGTAAAAGTATCAAGGCTATAAAGGATTAAAATAAGTAAAAACAATGAATCCAGTGTTTTTTTTTTATGTATGTTTATAATATTTATATATTTGTAATATACATTGGCCTATTTTATTTTAATTTATCATTTATTATTATATATACAGTGGTGGCCAAAATTATTAGAACACTAGTATTTTCACCAGCTAAAAAATGGTTTTAAGTCAGTTATCTCTATCTTTTGCTGTAGTGTGTCAGTAGGAAATATCAGTTTGTATTGACATGAAGGAACAGAACAAAGTGAGACAGACTAAATCCAGAAGAACTGTGGCAACGTCTCCAAGGTGCTTCAAGAAACCTACCTGCAAAGCTACAGTACTGTTACTGTTAGTACTGTAAGTTTTAGGCAATAAAAATACTGTAAAATGAGGATGCTGTCAAAATTAATGTCATAAATATATTTTCTTTATCAATTAACTTCTATTAACTAAATTAAATCAACATTTGGTGTGACCATCCTTTGCGTTTAAAGCAGCTTTTGCCCTATAGGTTCACTTGCGCATAGTTTTTAGCTTTGCAGGTAGGTCTCGTGAAGCATCTTGGAGACGTTGCCACAGTTCTTCTGGATTGAGTCTGTCTCAGTTTGTTCTGTTTCTTCATGTCATTCCAGACAGACTGATGATGATCAGATCAGATCTCTGTGTGGAGCACTGGCTGTTGTCAGACTCCTTGTGCAATCAAAAATATCACTGGGTTTTTACAATTAATGTAATGGATGTTTGGAAATGTAAACTGATATGTCCTACTGACACACTACAGCAAAAGATATAAATAACTGACTTGAAACCATTTTAGCTGGTGAAAATACTAGTGTTCTAATTATTTTGGCCACCACTGTATTTGTAAATTGCACATATATTTGTCATTTATAATATTTTTTTTTTCGTTTGGTGTTGATGAAGGAGTAGCCTTATACTGAAAGCAAAAATGGTTGATTAACACTGCACTAGGCCATTAAGTGAAGTGAGTGAGTGAGTGAAGTGAGCGAGTGAAGTAAAGAAGATATTATAACACCACCCTGTGATGAAAGTAGATTAAAGTTCATGGATTGCATGGAAATCAGGGGCATGGTCTTACCAACAGCTATTCCGGCTGGGCCTCCAACCATTCCCCCTACAAAAGCACCTCCACCAGCCGCTGCAGCTCCCTTTCCAGAGCTCTTAATGGCTGCTTTCATCTTCCTGCTGGCCGAGACCTCACAGCAAAGCTGCATAACATCATCCACTCGACTGCTCATTGTGATGTCAAGAGAAACCTGGAAATAAACACTAATGGACCATTTGCCCTTTTACACACAAATGAGAAGAACAGAAATGCACACTGATATGCAAACATAAATGAAGTACTTTAATCAGCGAGTTGCCCATTCACATGCAACATCTCAGAACATTATCAACTATTTCAAATCATTTCATGATATGCTAATTTAATTGCTCACAGTAATACAGCCTTCATTTAGATTTCACTATTCTAAGCAAACGATGGAAAAATAAGTACTGAATTAAAAACACTTTTTGGAAATATAGGCTATAATTTGAAAGCAAATGAAACAAAATATATTTCAAATCACTTTCAGATAATTTTGTCACATATTGATATGATAAACATTGAAATTCGTTTTTAAAAAGCTTACCTTTTCTTCTTTAAAGAGGAGCTAGCAGACGCCTGTTCCAGACACTCTGGGTGAAATCAGTGTGGGATTGCTCAAGTAGGCTACATTTGCACACTTCCGCAGTCTTTTCATCTGATGTAGAGCTGATTGCCTTGTGGGCCCCCAGTCAACTCGCTTTAATTTGTGTTACCACCATGACAATATTATGAACACGACACACGACGCATCTCACTCAGATCATTCATATTAGGTAGTCAGATTAGTTTATGCATCTAGGCCTATTCAAGATCCTGTCAGTTCCAAGATAGTCATCCAAATGAGGTTAATAGGCCTATATAATTCATTTTAAAATGTAATTACTAGGAGATGTTTCTCATAAAGTGGGGGGTTTTCCACATAGATAAACAAGTAAAATAAAATAAAGAATTGGCATTGGCTCTGGTTATTCAGAAGATTGTCCGACGCTGTTTTGGCCTCTAGAGGGCCACATTAAGGTCGTGCGGTGTGTGTCACAACACCACCTCAGTGTTGCCAGATTGGGCGGTTTTGAATTTGATTGTGCGGGTAAAATTTGGGCCGGTTTGGGGTCAGTTTGGCGGTTTTCAAACATATAAATTGCATAGGCTAATTGTTTAACAAACAAGCCCAAGTATGCATGTACTACATCCAATCAGTCATCACGTTAATTGGTAATGTTATTACACTGGACTAAATCCGACTGCTATGCTCATACAAGGTATAACAACTTGGTATAACAAAGTATATATATTTTGGGAATCTTCCCATTCAAAAATTACCGGCCTACTACCAAATATTGGATTCAATCTTTGTGTCAACTTTCTTTTATTTAGCACAGGTTTTTTTTTTCCATTTTGGAAATGTTTGGTTGTAGGTCTCCTTGATCACTGACCTCAGTTTTTGAGTGAATATTGCCAAAATGATCCACAAATAATGCCTTTTTTGCATAAGGTGCATAAGCTCAGATCAATGAGCAGTGTTGCCAGATTGGGTGGTTTTGAATTTGATTGTGCAGGTAAAAATTGGCTTGGGCGGGTGGGCAAAATTTGGGCTGGTTTGGGGTCAGTTTGGCGGTTTTCAAACATATAAATTGCATAGGCTAATTGTTTAACAAACAAGCCCAAGTATGCATGTACTACATCCAATCAGTCATCACGTTACCACACACACACACACACACACACACACACACTGCAGAGACGCTGGTGCTGATGTAAACGTCCACAGCCGCACTTATCACGAGGGCTCAGCAGACACGTTATGATTCATGAGTGACAAGTTTTTAGCGTGATAAGTTATAACGTATCTGATTTTGAATGTAGTATGACTGTAGGCTATATTCAAGTAGTCTAACCACAAATAAAGAAATAAACAACATTTTGAACAAAAAGCTGAAAAAAGACTATGAATTGGATTCAGAATGATAATGAAAACGTAGATAAAGTCGATCAACACCCCAAAGCTTAACAGTTATTATTACCTCTTCATTGGTCGACATTTTATTCCATAATGTTACATAGTTTTGATACTGTTTTATGTCTGATGATCGTGTTAGAATACATGTGGAAGCATCTGTTGTTTCGGTTTCTTCTTCACTTTTGTTTTTTGGAAATTCTGTACAGAAGATGTGTACTAGCGCCCCCTACAGTATAACAATGAAAACACGGATTCTAGG
>NW_015544194.1:2291230-2304259 GCF_001515605.1 Sinocyclocheilus anshuiensis | reverse complement strand
CTTGCCCATTTTGTGGTCTTGTTGAAGAAACAGTTGCCCTTTTTTTTGTGATTGTAGTATAGCCAATACATTTTGGGTTGATTTAAGTTCTTATATTTTTAACTCCACTAATGTGATCCAGTTTTATCCTTAAAGCATTTTTTTTTTTATTATTACGAAAACCCAAAATCGTTATCTCTTGAATATCTTGTTAATTATTTTGTGCAAAATGTTTTATCCACAAGCAAAAGTGGCTTAAATCTCCTTTGATTCTTTTTCTTGTTGAATGAATTTAACTCTCGTTTCATCCCTCAGGCTTCTAAAAAAATGCATCATGATGAATTATTCAAAGATATTTAACCTTTTCACTGTGCTTTTTTTCTGTGTATATTATCTCATACTATGATGGACACATTAATTTTTAAAACTGTTTTATCAGAATCAGAAGAGCTTTATTCAGTGTTTGCAATATCTGCACAAAGGATATGTCGGGCAGCTGCTCGAAGATCTCGCCTTTGGAGAAGACTGTTGATTTTATACTCTAAAAATTTAAGTATTACTACTTAAACATTAAGATTACCCCAGAATGAATTGCATCGTTTGCCCACCCCAACACTTACATGCAATAATAATGATAAATGCTAACCAATAATTATATTACTTTTTTTTTTTTTTTACTTAAAATTAAAAAAAAATTTTTTTTTCGTTACATAGCTATACATAAATATACACTAGTTGAACAAATGCACAAGAGTCAAGTCGCCTCTGTGATTTATCTGCTCAATACTGCATTTACATGTTGAGGTAATTGCTGATGTAACTCGCTTTTTATTCAACACAAATGTTCCTTAAATTATCAATATTACAAATGGACAAATAAAATAGATAATTTGTTTAGTTACTTTATGTAGATGTGTTTGTTTACATGACTTACATTCATCTAAAACAGTGTTGACAACAGTGAATTCTACATAATAGCACACATACATCACTCAGATGCCTGTTTCATGTCTATTAGATGTGCTCATCTGCAATACTAATCAAAGATTATCCTGTCAGATGTTAAATAGACATTTAGTAATTGTCTTTAAGATGTATATATGGTTCATGTAAATCCACTTTTGAGACGTATGTGTACTTAATGGAGCTCCCCTGTTAGTTGTGCATTATAAAACGTGTGTTTACAGCAAAATCACAAATATGCTATATTATGTAGATCGGGTTTAGATTAAGCCGGGATTAGGCCAGCTCTATCACTGCAACTCCGAAATCAGAGAACATTTGAATTAATTAATCAAAACCGAAACTAAATATGTCGGTTTATACAATCCGGTCTTTTATCTTTTAAACGGGCCAGATTGATAAATCCTTGAAAACTGCTAGACTTGATTAGTTTTGACTGTGCAAAGTTCTGTATTATGGTCTACAATATGAACGTAACAAGAGGCTTCCTCTAGTTCTGAGTAAAATTATAGAGCGACACGAAGTTTGTTGTTGTTATTTTATTTTTTTTGTCGTATTATAATTCAGTATATCAACGAATGACACCGCTTTGACTGTCATGGTGTGTGCATGAAACGAGTGTGAAATACCTGCTAATTAAGTTACTTTTTCCTATCACTTATATTGGGCACTTTTTGCATTTGAATTGGATTATTCCGACTGCTGTGTTGTTTCGAGGGTATCGGTTAATTTCTTGATTGCCATTTTGACAGTGTCTGCTTGCATATTTTATTCATGTTCAGTAGCCTAATTATCTTTAACGTAGGCTATTTGCCCCGATTTGATCCGTTTACCTGGGAAATTTATCTAAAGTTATATTTATATTATTTTGTCGTCATTACATTTTGTTTTAAGGAGTTAAAATGGCCCTTATCAACCTTGATTTACATATTCCATCACGTTATTTTGACAGTAAAAGTTTTGGGCGGTTTTTGGTGCATGCTTTTGGTCTGGTAATCGTCCATCCAATCTGGCAACACTGCCCTTCAAAGTGACAGAAGAAAGAAAGAAAGAAAGAAAGAAAGTAGATTTAGGCTGCAGGAGCAAAATTGAGGCAAAAAAGTTTGTTTTTTAGTCTATATCAAAAGCATAAAAAATGAAAAAAAGAAGAAAAAAAAAAAGGTTTTAAATAAAATGTGGTGGTAGGGTTGGCAAAATTCTTTTGAACAAAATAAATAAATCCTTAAATGAATGCACTAACTTTACAATGTCCATGTTTTTAGTTGCTGTTACAACCCACCATAGTGTGGTTACAAGAACTTAACATTAACAAGTAGCCTACTTAACATTAATTAAGTTACAGGAATGCTATAGACAGTGCAAAAGAAAAAAAGAATTACAGAGTTTGAAACAATGTTACACTCGCTAAGTTCTGAAATTCATACACTGTCTCGGTTTGTTAGGCTCAGTTTAAAGACTGGTTTTGGCCTGCTGTTATAAATATAGCCCACATTGTGCAGCACCAGTCAGTTTGACAAGTGAGCAGGTAGGAGGTAAGTCGACCAGTCAGCGTCTGCGGCTGCGAATAAATCAATGTTTTTCTTCAGTGTTGTTTAAGATATCTGTGAACACCATCCACACATCCATATGTAAACAAGAACATCCGCATGTGCGAATAGCACTGACGCCCCGCCTCGTACAGTCAAGAACAAGGGGGAGGAGCCTCGGGTACATAAACAAGTCAAGACTGTACACCGACAGGAGCGACTGCGACACAATACAAATAAAACAGAAGCATTCAAGCTGAAAAAATACATTTCTGACAGCTAATAAGGTGGGCAATCTTAAACGTTGTTATAACGCTTTTACCGCATCTTTCTGAAATGTCACATTTCTTTGCCGTTTAAGCTAACCTGTTAATGTGTTTTGTTTTCTCGAGGAAACTGCACTGATCTGTACAGTTAAATTAAGCTGATTGTTTTGTAATTAAACACTTAAATATGTCTAAACACTGTTTATTAGTTTATTAAAATGCGCCACTGAAACTTTCTGAAGGACAGTAGACAAAAGCAAAAGCTGTTTTTTTTTTATTAATGTCGTTAGTTTCTTCGATAATCCGCCTATTTGATTATTCTCATACTTCTTTATGGTAGAGTTATTTCAGTAAACAAGTCTAACTGCTTTACATGGTCAGGGCTACAGCTGATCACTCCTTCCTGTCCCACTTCACTGACGTGTATTGGGGATCATTTTAGGGTATTATTAATAAACATAACGGTGTTTAGTTTTTGACTGATGATAAAAAAAGACCAAGAAACATCGTAAACTCGTGTAAAAATAGGCCTACTAAACAAATTACAGTAAATGAACCGTCAAGCAGATGTTTTCATCACCAATATTTCAAATAAACTTTAATTATATTCTAAAGGGTCCTACAAAGTGCTATAAACAATTAGGCATTTGTGAAATGTCATGCTGGTTTAAGTCATCTGGTGTGTACAAATAAGTTATCTTTGTAAGCTGGATGCTATTCAAACCTGTAAAAAATGTTTTGTGTCTGTACACTGGGCTCATAGAATCAAGTTTGCAAAAATAACTCCTAGTTTTTGCCTTTAGCAGATTAGGATGACATGCCTGCACATATCTGATCCTGTACAGGAGTATTGATGATCTGATTCTGATTCATACATGAATTTAGTCTATAGTCAAGCTACATTTAGAAAGGAATTCCAGACGATGTTAAAAATAAGCCATCTGTGGAAGAGAACACCATGTCTCAGTTCAAGCTGATACGTGCCAAGTGCATTAGTTGTACCAGGCCAGCAGAACATAACCTTACATTTAATATTACGTAAAGCTCTCTACGGTGTCTGATGTGACACCTGAAACTCTTTGCACGTTACTTTCCATCACCAAGTTCCAACCAACAGAAGGAAAGGCACTTGCATGCAAAATATGCTCATTTCAATATCTTACTGCGAGGAAAAGATTGCATTGGGGGTCGATTCCACTAGAGGGCAACATAACTCTTCATTGATAAATATTTTTTTAACAGATAGCAGTCTTACAAAACCATCACAGAAAATGATCAGTAGAATCCTTGCACAGCTGGTGGGAAGAGAAGAGAAAGACAGCGATGTTGCAGAAGAAACTGATAACTGTGCGAACCTCCTCGAGTTTGATGATGGAGAGTGGGTTATTATAAAGATACACGGTGAGATATTTTTGGTTATACTTTTCAATTATTGATAAAAGGTGACTGATTTTTACAGTACAGTAAGTCTTGTGTTTATTGGTGTAAATAGTAATCACATCAGAGCAGGCTTAGAGTGTCATTACTTTCATTTCTAGCCTGTGTATTTTATAGTGGATATACAAGGGAAACAACCTTCATTATTTTGTCTGAATGTATCCTAGTGTGGTTTTATTGCATACAATTGTTTATCTTTACAGTCTAAAACGTAAAACTAGTCATCGTCCTTGTGGCAAACACACCTGTGTGGCAACTAGTCCCAGTATCCCTCATATTGTATAGCTTACTCACTCAAGTAATGCTGTTGAATTGAAGCCATTTATGCTTCCTGTGCAGAGAATCAGTCACTTGGCTCCGCTGACACAAACATTCTTGAGAACCTGTTGATCGAGCACCCCAGCATGTCTGTATACCAAATGAGGCGTGATCAGGAAGACCCTGGCTCAGATGAAGAAACAGGGCACATGGCTAGGTACATTTAACAACAATTACAACTTTTTAGCGAGTATCATTTCTAGTGCTAATATTCATTATTTAAATAACTTAAAATGACATGTTTATACACCATATTGTTCAAATGTTGGGGGTCAGTAAGATTTTTTTGTAATGGTTGAGCATGTAAGATGTCTCATGCTCAACAAGGCTGCAACTGATTAACAATACAATAAAAACAACAATTTTGTGAAATATTAGTTAAAAATAACAGTCCCATTTGAACATAAAATGTAATTTATTCCTGGCAAAAGATATTTATGATATTTGTAGCAGCATTACTTCAGTCTTCATTGTCTTATTCTAATATGCTGATTTGGAAATATTTATTATTATTAATTTTGAAAACAGGTTTGCTTAGTATAGGCAGTTGTGCTTAATATTTTTTTTGTGGAACCTGTTATTTTTATTATTAATATTATTAATATAAAGTTTAAAAGAACAGCACTTATTTGAAATATTAATTTGTATTGTCACTTTTGATTTAATTCATCCTTACTGAATAAAATTTATTTCTTTTAAAAACTTAAACCTTAAATCTTAATGGCCCCCATGGTAGTGTAAATAAGATGTGTATGAAATGATCTATTAAACAATATTTTAAAAACACATACACACAAAAGCTAGGTCTGTGGATTGAATTTGAGTCGCATTCCATATGGGCCACATTTATGGCTCCAGACAGCACAAACGTCATACCCAAATAATATGAAGAAAACAAATCCATTGATGTCACACTGATATGTAACCTATATATCCATGTTGTAACTGTGGTTATGTTGGCTTGTGATTGGTCAATCTACCCCTTTAGGCCTGTGCCAATCAGACGTCACATTTCGTGGCGGTTAGCTGCATGGGGCAGCCCCTTGCCCTGCAGCACCATTCTGCTCTCAGTGCAGCGTGCCAGAGTCTATAATGAGCACAGAAAGCTGACCCGTGGTGCCCTCAACAGGCAGAACCTCGCAAGAACACGCTATTCAACTTCAGAGCGCCGCTATGGCTACTTCAAACAGCCCACTCAGCGTCTGTACAACTATTGAGAAAAATCAATTGCATCCGAAACCACTGAACAACCAGCCTTGTGATAAATGAATAGTCGTTTTAAAGGGGTGTTTGCAAATCATGCCATGAAACCATTCCCCTGTGAGACTTGTATGGATTATGAAAAATGTTTTGATAAATGCAGTGTTATTTATTATCTTAGGGATAAAGCCTCACTGATAGTCCCGACACTGAAATAACTCTGAAAAGCATGTGTTACAAAACTGCAAGTGAGCTGCATTAATAGTTTAGGATTTTAACGTTTTTAAACAGTGTAATGATGTTTGTGTGCTTCTATTTTAGCTTAGCTGTGACTGGTGCATGCATATTAAGTGAAAGAAAAAACATTCAGTGTTGAAGCCTAAAATAAACTGTACTGTACAAGGCAATGCATTTTTTACATCAAATATTAAGGTGAAAGTCTATCTTAATGTTGCTCACATGACAAAGCAATATGCTGTGATTTACTGCCAGTGATTCATATTGTTATTTCATTCATAACTGTTATTTGACTTTGTATATTTAAATGCCTTTTTGGTGTTGCTTTATTTTTTATCTTCACAAATGTATTTGATAAAACCTTTTAAAAAGTGAAAAATAAATATTTGATCTTCAAATTGTTTATATTTGTTTATTTTTTTTGTACAACTGAATTACAAGTTACTCCCGAAGTTCATGCATCTTCCCCATGAGCCTTTTGACTCTCTCAGTATCCACACCATTTGCCCAGTAACCTCCTTTCTTGAAATGGGAGCCAATGATCATGGCACTTGCTTGAAGGTAGTGCTCCACATTATCATGGGTTACACCAGAGCCGATGAGAACAGGGATCCGGACAGACTGGGTAACCTCTGTAACACAAATAGGGCTCAGAAAACGGGTCAGCAAAACATGAGTGTGAGAACATCTTTCTGCTACATGCATGCATAAAAATACAAAAACATGTTGTTCCTTCATAGTAATGAGGATTCTGGCAGACTGTGGCTCATCCTCCATCTGACAGCTTCCCCAGTCCAATGGATCAGAACTAAGGGAGGCAATAGGCACAAGTCCAAAGTAGGCAGCAGGGCAGTGGCAGACTAGGCTGGGCCTGGTTTTCATGCCTATGTTTACAGCCTTCCATGATCACCAGCCATCTGGAAGTGGGATTTAAAATAGCTGGCAGTGCTGGTGTCTATGTTAGCCCATACAAGGCCACTGGTTTTGAGGGAGGGCAGGAAGCAGGCCGGGGCAGGAGACTATGTGGCATCCTTTCTGCCCAAAGGACACCACTGTTTTTAAGGACTTACACACCTGGCTGATGGTCTCCATTAGATATTAGAAGCGGATTAACCTCTAAATTAGCAGATTAACCTCTGAATGGGACTGAACACTGAGAGCGTATCACAAAATTATGCATTAGTGTTAAAGCTGTACAGCTTTGCTCACCTGGGCGGCATTTGTTTGATAAATAATACAGTAAAAACAGTAATACTGTGAAATGATGCCCAATTTAAAATAACCGTTTTCTATTTTAATATATTTCATTTATTAATTCCTGTGGTGGCAAAGCTAAATTTTCAGCAGCTATTATGCCAGTCTTCTGTGTCACATGATCCTCTGAAATGATGAAATTATGCTGCTCAAGATAAAAAAATAATAATCTTATTATCAATGTTGAAAACAGTTGTGCTGCTTAATATTTTTGTGGAAACCGTGATATTTTTTTCAGCATCCTTTGATGAATATAAAGTTAAAAAGAACTATTAATAAATTGTATCAATGTAAAAGTCTTTACTGATATTTTTATGTAAAAGTATTAATTTTCTATTTTAAAAAAAGTGAAATGCAGTGTCGGAGTGTAAAGGGACATAGAAAAGCAAAAGGCTTCGAAAATTGTTTGTGCATGTGTGGCACTGTACACATGTTGTTGACCAAATAGGTCAAACAGCATCCTGTCATTGCAGGCTACAGTTCATTCAATTTGTTTTTCTGTATGATAAACTGATCATCATAAGATACCTTGACGAATGATGTTTGCATCAGTAAATTTATAATTAGATATAGTTTGTTTTGTGAGATGTTAGGAAGCTGCAGACAAATGTCAGAATGACATATGAGATAAGTTGGCTTGTACTGTGGCAGATCAAAGTTGCCTAATTCAAACATGCACAGCATACAAGGATGGCCACAGTGTGGTCTAATACATCAAATACAAAAGTTATACTACAGTTCAAAAATTTGAGGTAAGAAAACCTCAACCTCTTTTTTCCTCAAAGATACATTACAATACGTTACTAAAGATTTCTGTTCAAAATAAGTGTTGTTCTTTTGAACTTCGTATTCATTTGTTTTCAACATTGATAATAAGAAGAAATGTTTCCTGAGCACCAAATCAGTATATTAGAAGCATTTCTGAAAGCTCATATGTCACTGAAGAATGGAGTAATGACTGCTGAAAATGCACCTTTGCCATCAAAGAAAAAAGCATTTTAATATATATTAAAATAGAGCAAAAGATATTTTAAATTGTAACAATATTGCATAATATTACCGTTTTACTGTATTTTTGATCAAATAAATGCAGCCTAGGTGAACATAATAGGCGTCTTTCAAAAACCTGCCATCTTTTAAATGCTGTGCATCGAATAGTATAAGAGGACATATTGGATAGCATCACAATTTACTTAATGATGCAATGAAGATGTAGTATGTAACATAAAAATACACACACCACTTTTACAGTCACATTAAAGTGTATCAAGCCATTAGGCTGCCAGACTCACCCCTCAGTTCCTCTGGATCAGCCTGCGCTCCAGTGGCAGTTCCTGTGACGATGACTCCATCGGAGAGGAAGAACTCAGCTGCTTGGGCCGTCTCAGCTATGCTGACATCTGAAGTTAGGGCATGAGCACTGTAATGACCGTTTTCAAATATAACTCATGTGGATGTGATCATGTGACACAATAACACAGAAACCAGCACACTGTGCTGTGCCTCTTTTAGAGCTTTGTGGCCAGCCAGTTGCACGTAGTGTACTCATATCTGATCATACCTGTGCTTTTTCTTGATGTCTGTAAAGATCTGAATATGCTCTGCTCCAATGCTTCTGCGGTAGCGCAGCAGCTCACCAGCACAAGCATTTAACAGGCCTTCATCTGCAACATGTGAGAACACAAACCCCTCTGCACGGATGAAATCCAGCCCTGTGGAGAAGTTAATATTCATTAAATATCATGTCAGAGAATACTTGGGTTTGAAATGGCATTCGTGATGGTTTGTACAGTCATGCGAACACCTGAGGCCAGGGCAACAGCCAATGCTGATTGGTTTGCAGCTGAGAGAATCTGAACACCAAGCGGCCAAGATGGATACAGGCCCCTGACTGCTGCACACACAGCTGTCATGGATGCACACACTTCTGGACCCACCTCAAGGGTGTATGGAATATCATGCATGTTTTCAATGATCAGCCCATCCTGTCATAGACAGAATTGTCTGAAATTAGCAATCAAACTTTGAGCACACTGGCCAGAAACACAAATGACAAAGGTAACATCTATTGTCTAATATATACAAGACTGTTTTGGTGTAATTTCGTTCAGTCACATTTGAAATAACATGGAAAAATATGTCCTAAAGAACGCTAGGTATGAGCCTTGCAGGCACCCGTACTGGCTAGAAGCGACGAGTAGTCAGTCCAAAGACTTTTCTGACTCGTTTCCACCAAACGGTTCTTTTGAACAGCTCGTTTCAAAGAACCGGTTGAAAAGTTCTTACTAAAACTTTCCAACAAAGCCATCTGCCATTTTCGATATTACATTAATAAAGTTGTTTATTGCAATTTCATGTTCAGTCCTAGTTCATGTTTACACCAAGAATGACAAATATACAGATGTTTACACCAACGAAAGATAATGTTCTGCTATATAGGCGCGCGTTATTGCTAAGGTTCTTTAAAATGGATCGCTTGTGATTGACTGTCAATATTTTATCCTTCATCAGTTGAAAGAAAATAGGAAAGTGATTCCATTCCAACTATATCGTTCCTCTGTGTCGTTATCGTTATATAGCAGTTTGGACTTATCATATTCTCAAAAGAATGATTATTAAAATGTTATAATTAATAACTAATAACTGTCATGATTATGCATTTTAAATAACTTTTTACACCATCAGTCCAATCCTAGATTCACTATCGAATGCTCCTGTACTCGGAATGTGGAAGATGAATCTCGGTTCAATGAGTCAGATGACTCGAGAACGGCTCGGACAGAATTTCACCGGTTCATGAATCGTTTAAACCGATCCGCCAAGATCCGACACCAGTTATTCATTGAAAAGATTCAAATGATTCGTTCACGATCCAAGCACAGCTAATACTGAGCTATTACTATAATAAACTCCAGAATGTGAGAAAGCGCGATATGATTATAATTCTATGATGATAGATGTATACGTTACATGTCACTTATATTGAACACATACAAGTCCTGCGTGGTGGTAAATTTCCGCCTCTCGACATGCCTCCTCTGTGATCTCAGAGATAGCTGCGCGGTTCAAGGGGGTTCCTGCAAAAGAAATAAATTAAAAGTTCAGTATTTCTTCTCTTTTAAGTTTGTGCTGGTGACATAAATGCGTTAATTACCTGGCAAGGCTCCGACGTGAATCATGCCTATGACATTTGATTTTAAGCGCCCGAAAAGATTGAAAAGCTTCATTTCTTCAGTGAACAAAACCCAGATTTGTGTTTTGATGGTCATGTGACTGGTCAAAGGTTATATTAGTGACAGAAAGTGCGGATCTAATGACAACACCCAAGCTACATGTATTAAATCCTCTACATGAGCACGTAAAAAATACACATTTGATAATATATTTAAAATGCTGCTGTATATTGTAGTATATAGTGTATTTCTAAGGGGGCGCCAGTCAATATAGTGAAACGGATTTGCCTGCGTAACCCAATAGCAGCAACTGGACCAGAAAAATGCACTATATTACCGTGACAACACTTGACATCTCAAACGGCCAACCCAGCACAGCCAAAACATTGCATTTTATATGTCACTAACATAATAGCGTGATAAAATTCAACTATTTAGCCCAAACACTCGGATTGTTTACTTCTTGAGCCTGCTAGCCATGTGCTCAACGTACTTCCGCTACCTCAGACCGCCCCCCCCCCAAGTGACGTCACCAAACACGAGCCTCATTTTGCCGGCAAAATGTTCACGTTTCTAAACTTTGTTTTATTGACATTAAATATTTGAAGTATAACGTCGGGATTTCGCGTGCCCGCTCCGTGCTGATGTCAATCCCCCCAGCGGCACCGATCGCAGGGCTTCGCTGCCGTTATAGCAGAGTGGGGATTTTAAATGACCCGCGTTGACGGCCCCCTTTAACGACTGCTGGCGGGTTATAAGACAAGGCGCAAAATTACTGGCGCCAGCTCAGAGCGAGCAGACTGCGGAACACGTCGCAGTTTAGCCATATGCTGCCTGCTTACAGATTATTGGAGCGGTTTTACTACATAATGGCTTTTGTAACACAATCTTAACTTTTGCATTCGAGGACATCCGTGCAGAGAAGGCATTTTCAGAGAGCATCACAATAAGGTACGTGCATTGCACAATCGTGCGGTTATTGTTAAAGATCGGTAAAAGTAACATTGAACTAGTAAAATGCATTGGAAGGGTTTGGGGAAGCAACTTTGGGAATATCGGATTGCAGAGTCTTTAGTTTCTTACTTTAAGCTGCTCAGAGAGCGGGTTCAATAAATGTGGAATAATGATTGGCTCGGCCATTTTCTGACTCCCATGGGTAGAGCAAAGCAAACGTGTAGTTTTAATACAAGCGATAGAAATATGGGCATGCACTGGAGTTGCTTTAAAAATATAGACTGTGAAGTGCATATATCTGGGGTTTTGAAGTGATTAGTTGTGTTTTTCGTGTAGTTTTGACCTCTTGAACATTGTGCCCAGCTCTACTTCCCCGCGCCCAAAGCGCTTTGTGAAGACTTACGTGAGGGGGGTTGGGATTAAACGCCACAAATCGGACATTTTTATAAAGTAACATTTTTATATTTTAGGCTCTCGACACTCAAGAAGGTCACACGCGGGGATATCATGCCAAGCAAGAAAGTGTAAGTTTCGGTTTCGTGTCTTTTTAAGGCGGTTTTGACAATCAGTGTAAGTTACATGGAAAAGTTGCAGCAGCGAGTTAGCCCAGTTAGTGTCTTCCACGGAGTTTCAGGCCAATGTGGAAATGTAACAATATAATTTTTTCGATGCAGGCTACGAACAGAGCAGGTTAACACTACAGATGAAGCTCCTACAACTATTTCAGTGCGTCCCAGGAAGAGAAAAGCAGACGTGGCTGTTGTAAGGACACCGTTCTTAAACTAATACTTGCATACTAAAAACTCTGAAAGATTAAGGCTCTGCCTGTTTTGTTTTTGAATTTACAGCATTTACAAGATCCAGATGAAGAGATCACAGAGATGACAAGAAAGAAACCATGTGCTTCCCAGGTATAAATGAGTCATGACTGGTGTGTGTGTGTGTCCATAGGCCTCATCAGTCATGGCATATCAGTGACCTTGAACTTATTTCACTTTTATTTTAGGCTCTTCTGTAGATTGCAATGTGATGTATAATGAGACCTGTGTCTAAAATGAATTGAAATTAATGTAATATTGTTTGTGATAAATGTATACGTAGATTCTGAACCTAATATCAAGGCCATAGCAATGTTTTGGACAATGTCTTTTTGGATGAAGCGAAGCAGAGTTGTAATGGTCTTTTTATTTAAAGGAATGAAATTAAAGATTTAAATGGTTTTAAAGGGGTCATATGGTGCTTTTTTTTTAAAGATCATTATTTTGTGTATTTGGTGTAACAGAATATGTTGACATGCTTTAATGTTCAAAAAACACATTATTTTTCAAATACTGTACATTACTGTAGGTCCTCTATGCCCCGCCTCTCTCAAATGCTTCGTTTTCTACAAAGTCCCTCCTTCCGACAAGCGCAGTCTGCTCTGATTGGCCAGCTGACCCAGTGCATTGTGATTGGCCGAACACCGCAAGCACTCGTCGGAAATGTAACGCCCCTTACCATAATCGCGAGCTTCAGCTTTCAAAATAAATGTAAAGACAGAGCCCGAAAGGGGAACAGAGTCGCGTGACAGACACAGTGATGAAGCTGGTATGTGTTTGCAGTACACAAGCCACGGTTAAGACAGCTGACTCCACTGATGTGACCCTCTCTCGCGCTCTCTTTGGCTCTCTCTCACACACACACACACACAATGCGCAAAACTCCGCATCCGCATTTGAACAG
>NW_015544194.1:2280976-2291201 GCF_001515605.1 Sinocyclocheilus anshuiensis | reverse complement strand
CACAATCAGCTTGTAACACTCCAAAGAGAAAGGAAAACTTGAAATCACATCATATGACCCCTTTAAGGGAATAAGGAAGAAAAGAACAAAACTCTTGTCAAGTAATACATGTTTAGCTACTTGCATCTTACCTTACAATCTTTCACTGTTAAAAACTGAAGTGTCACACTAGAATTCATGTTTGGTACCTGTAAACAATATCTGCCTGTTTTGATATATTTTTGACAGACTGCTGAGTCAGACCAGTCGAAAATTTTTAATTTGAAAACATTTTGTCAACAAACAGAGCAGCGTCAAGTTTATTAAATGTCTATGCTGGTCACAGTCCTGCATAACAAAGTTATCATCAACCACCTTTTTATCGTGAGTGGTTAGGGTTAATATCACGGCTTGAATTTACATAGCAAGCTGTTTTTGTGTCATGGAAGGTCCTTTTCAAAATGCCTTTGAAGCCTGTCCTAGTTGCAGAGGGCGGGCTGGTGTATTTGTTTATATCCGTTAGAGCGCTTACCCTTTTTCCCTTTTTTTTTTTCCCTTCTCTCCTCTTGTCCTCCTGCACAGGCCTGCTGGAATCCCGACACCGGTTACACAAGCCCATGCAGGCGGATCCCCACACCTGATGAAGTCGAGGAACTGGTTGCTGTTGGCAGCGTGGGATTCACACAGTACGCCTCAGAAAACATTTTCATCACCCCTACACGCTCTACCCCTCTGCCGGCCCTCTGGTGAGTTATTTATGACTTTTTGAACTTTTAGCTATGTTAGATTGACATGTCTAAATATTTGCCTGTAGAATATCTTGTCTGACGAGAGTCTTTAATACAGCCTTAATGACAGTCCTGTGATATGCATGGTGTTACATGCAGAAGTTAACATTCTAGCGATTTGTCAACATCAGCATTGATCTTCAGCCCAAGCCACTTAGTTTTATTCATTCAGACAATATGTTGCTTTTGGTCTATCATAACAATAGGTGAATCAGTTGTGTTTTGGAACATTACATGCATTAACTTTCAATATTGTAATTTCACATAGCTGGGCAAGCAAAGATGACGTGTGGAACAACCTGCTCAGAAAAGACAAACTCTACCTGCGAGATACACATGTTCTGGAGAGACATCCAAATCTCCAACCCAAAATGAGAGCGATTCTGCTGGATTGGCTAATGGAGGTTTGTAATCGTTGTTTAACCATTCACACGTCTTAATCTAATCTCGCTAAGAGGGGTGGGGACACCAAAAGTTCCTTCATTCTAGTCTAAACCTCAAGTTGTTTGCAAAACCTGAGAACTTGGGGAACAGCCTTTTCTCAAATTTAAAAGCTAACTACAAGTACAGCCCAAAGTACACTTCACTTTTGATGCAAACACTCCATCCATTTGATGACATGCCTGATCAACACATGCAGAAAAGAACATTTCATCCTTGTGCAGTGTTTGTTCTGTCCAGGAACTGATTAAAATATATATTTGTATGTTTAAACTGCAGTTGTGTGTGTATCTTATGCTGCCTTCACGTGCTATCGGAGTTATCGTAAATACGAGTTTCCTAGTTGGAATATAGTTGATATATATATTAAGGTATTATAGTAGCATTATATAGTGGTTCAACGCATTATATTGTTTTTTTTTGGGGGGGGGGTCACAGATCGGACAATTTTTTTCAAATAAGCAAGAAAAAAAATATTTCAAGCACAGAGAATGACAATGCCGTGATGGGTTTTTGACAGGCAGATTTTATGTGTATGTGTACGCAGCTCGGTATTTCCGCGCTTTCTGAAACATGTCTCTATGCTTGTGCGCGCTTCGATTGTGTGCGAGAACAGCGCGTGAGTAACGAATTGAGCTCTCTTTCGTTTCTTCTTGTGGTTTAAAATTGCTTGTACGTGTAAATTGGCAAATTAATCTGCGAATCACGTGCGTGATATGTGACAGATCAGAGCAATCTTTCATTTACTTATTTAACATGAAATTGTCTAATTGCTACTCCATATCAATCGCATACAAAGAAAATACAGAATAAGTAGAACAATCGTTAACATAAATAAATAACAGTGTCATCTATACACATTTTTCCTAGAACGTTCTTGTGACCCTAGCAATTCTTCCACGGCCCGGTAGTGGGTCGCGACCCGGTGGTTGGGGACCTCTGATCTAGATAGTGCTGTGAATGTTTATATGGCTACCATGGGATGCTACATTTTTTTTCAAAATCTGTTGGATGTTGACTAAATATCTTCTAATGTATACCTTTTGGCTTTAATAACATTTCCTCAAGAAACAGGCGAGAATGAATAAGATGTCCACCATGATTTCTGTTCTTTCCAACAAAAAAGCACTTGAACACGACCGACTCATAAATACAACTTCAGAAGTGGGAAGTAGGAAGTTTCCGATAGCATGTGCCCTGTCTAGTAGTTTGTTGTACTTCTTGAATATAAATTGATGAGAGAAAAACAAGTACATGTGTACTATGCTGATGATGAAATTTACTTCGTAATAGGGGTTTAATGGTACATGTATTCATAACGAAAATTCGAAAATAGAAATTCACATGTGTTTCCTTTGTGCATAAAGGCCTGTCGTAACAACATGCAAGGTTCTGTTAAATTTCACAAACTTCATTGAATAAAAGTGACAAACAGCACAATAGTTCTGACTAAAATGCATTTTGCATTCAAAAGTGAAAGCACTTAAAATCTATTCTCTTTTACAACATGAACTGCAGTACAAAGAATATGCTGCATTTTTTTTTTGTACTGTTACAGCCCTAAATCACATGCACTGAACACATATGCTAACCTAATGCATAAAGGTTCAAATTTTCTGGAAATGAATGGTTTTGTTTCTTTTCTCAAGAATAGAGAAATGTTGTATGGTGACTCCTGACACTAATTGACATCTGCTGTTTTTTTTCAGGTTTGTGATGTGTACAAGTTACACCGAGAGACGTTTTACTTGGGTCAGGATTACTTTGATCGCTTCATGGCCACACAAGACAATGTTCTCAAAACAACACTACAGCTTATAGGCATCTCCTGTCTCTTCATCGCTTCCAAAATGGAGGTGTGTTTTACTTGTAGATGCCCTTATATTTCAGCCTGAACTTTTGAGAAGAATTGTATTATCCTTGCAGTGTAAATTTGCATTTTAAGAACTTGTTTCAAAGTGGAAGTGCTGCATTTGTCTGAATGTTGTAAGCTTGAAATGTAATTAGACTTACGTTTTTTTCCAAAGGAAATTTACCCTCCTAAGGTGCATCAGTTTGCTTACGTTACTGATGGGGCCTGCACAGAGGATGACATTCTTAGCATGGAGATTATCATCATGAAGGTGTATTATCTTCATATCATCATTTAATCTCAGTACTGTGCCTAAACCTGCATCCCTGCTGCTTGTATGATGTATTGGACTACTCTTTACACCATTTGTTGTTCTTCAGGAGTTGAATTGGAGTTTGAGTCCTTTAACCCCAGTGGCTTGGCTCAACATCTACATGCAGATGGCCTATCTGAAGGAGACTGCTGAAGTTCTCATTGCCCAGTACCCACAGGCTACATTTGTGCAGATTGCAGAAGTAAGACGGCACAATTAATCCCATTAAAATCACAATATGGTGTGTGACTATATTTACCGCAAAAAGCTCTGGTTCAATTAAATTTATATTCTGCACGTGTTGTGTCTGCTGTGTGAAGGCTTGAAACAGTTACATAGGCTACCGATTTTAACTTTCTTAAAGCTGCTCCCAGTATATGAATGCACCCTACAAAGTCCATCTGTGGAGCTGCACTTAAAAATGTGCTTTAAAGGCCTAATCCACCCAAACAAATTATGTAATTTACTCACCCTCATGTAATTCAAAACCTGTATGTATGACTGACTTCTGTGGAACGTGAAAGCTGCTTTGAGAAATGACTTTGTGTGTCCATACAATGGATGTCACAAACTTCTGTGGAAGATGATATTTTGAAAAAAGTCATACAGGTTTGGAATGGCGTGAAGGTGAGGAAATAATGATGTGATTTTTATTTTTGGGTGTCCCTTTTGACAACAGAACTCTTCCAAATTGCCTTTTAAAAGAATGTAACTCCAGACATTATTCAGTACAAGTTACTGTTACTTTACCAGAACTTATTTAAAAATTGTGCAAGGTCTATGCGGGACTATTTTTTTTTTTTTTTTTTAGTCCCGCTCCCGCTATATATTCACTCTTTGATCACTTATAATAGTGAGAATCGCTTATAATAATTTTCTTCCCTACCCGACCGTTCCCGCTAAATTTAGATCTCGTTTCCAGAATCTCATTTAAATTTCCGCTACTGAAAGCAAGAGAGATAGGCTAACAAATAAAAGTGTAGTCTGTGCAAAACGTGGGACTGTTTTTTTAGTCCCGCTCCTGCAAGGTTCTATTCCGCACCCACCTGCTCCCACTATATATTCACTCTTTGTTCACCCGCTGTCCGCTTAGAATAATTTTCTTCCAGACCAGACAGTTCACGCTAAATTTAGATCTCGTTTCCAGAATCTCACATTTAAATTTCCGCTACTGAAAGGAGAGATAGGCTGACAAATAAAAGTGTAGTCTGCGCAAAATTGTATGTTATTTTATTCGTCTTGTCAAGAGTCTTGAATTTATTGTCTTTGACTTGAATTTATATGAATTATCTTAAGACACACAATTCGTTTAATATTTTATGCAACACAGAAAAGTGTCAGAGAAAATAAAAATGTTGCACAAACATTGTATTTCTTATTTTTATTTTCTTGTCAAAATACTAAATTTGTTTGACATTTTTCTGTTAACACAGCAGGAAAAGTGTCGCAGAGAAAAATAAAAAAATACGACATCTGTCATTTATAATTGTAGGCTAAGCAAAATATAAACAAAACCCAAGTTGAACGTCCTTCAAGGACAACGCATCCACACTTTGCTCCATCCTTTTTCTGCTCTCACTCATCGACAACCTGCCTGTTCTGTCTGAGGGCCGTATATTTACCACAGGTACAGCCTGCTCTGAGCATTATGCACATGCTGCGCACAGACCCCGCAAATAAAACACGCGACGCTGAAAGCATGCGTGCAGCGCGTGCATAACAGTCCGAGTGCATACCGGTGGTCAAGAATAAAGCACACATATGCTGTTCTGAATGGATGTCGGGAACGGGATATTGTTAGACCACCTGCTCCCGTTCAAATTACACCACAGTTACCGACCGCTACTGCGTTTTGTTTGGGAATTTAATCCCACGGTGCAAAAAATCTGGTCGTTCCCGCGGGAGAGCCGTGGGAATGCAGACCTCTATTGTGAACTACACACTGAAATTCCAAGGTATTTTGTTAGTTTTTCTTTAAAGGGCTTGTAGGTTGAAACTTGAAAGTTGTGAACCTACAGCAGAAATGTTACCATGTTTGCAAAAAAAAATAAAAAATTGACTTATTTTATGTAAACCTGTTTAACTATCCAGTAAAAAAAAATCACAGACTTGTGTTTATAACCTTGTGTTGTGGATGTCTCTTTCTTTTATGATTTACTTATTGTAGCTTTGTCTTTATTTATTAGCTTTTGGATCTGTGTATACTGGCTGTAAGAAGTCTGGAGTTCTCTTATGGTCTTCTCGCAGCTTCTGCACTCTTCCACTTCTCTTCTCTAGAGGTGATCTGCTCCATACGGTGGTCAATAAGAATAAAGCGCAGATATGCTGTTCTGAATGGATGTCGGGAACGGGATATTGTTAGACCACCTGCTCCCGTTCAAATTACACCACAGTTACCGACCGCTACTGCGTTTTGTTTGGGAATTTAATCCCACGGTGCAAAAAATCTGGTCGTTCCCGCGGGAGAGCCGTGGGAATGCAGACCTCTATTGTGAACTACACACTGAAATTCCAAGGTATTTTGTTAGTTTTTCTTTAAAGGGCTTGTAGGTTGAAACTTGAAAGTTGTGAACCTACAGCAGAAATGTTACCATGTTTGCAAAAAAAAATAAAAAATTGACTTATTTTATGTAAACCTGTTTAACTATCCAGTAAAAAAAAATCACAGACTTGTGTTTATAACCTTGTGTTGTGGATGTCTCTTTCTTTTATGATTTACTTATTGTAGCTTTGTCTTTATTTATTAGCTTTTGGATCTGTGTATACTGGCTGTAAGAAGTCTGGAGTTCTCTTATGGTCTTCTCGCAGCTTCTGCACTCTTCCACTTCTCTTCTCTAGAGCTAGTGATGAAAGTTTCAGGTATGATTTTTGTGTGCATTTCTTCTCAACGGCTCTATTTATCTGAGCATTTACGTCACAATTGACTTGAGGAATTGGAAGTGACCTTTGATTTATTTGGTTTCAGGGCTGAAGTGGTGTGACTTGGAGGAGTGTGTGAGATGGATGGTCCCTTTCGCCATGTCAATCCGTGAAGCAGGCAGCTCATCCCTCAAGACATTCAAAGGAGTCGCAGCAGATGATATGCACAATATCCAGACCCATGTGCCTTACTTGGAATGGCTGGTAAGTTTACTTTGTTCTAAACTTCTTCTTTTTGTTTAGTTTGTCTTAAATTGAATTTTAGTCCCAGTTTATTAGTGTATATAATTTTTGTGCGTGTATTCATGTACAAACAAAAATTGGGCTTAAACAGTAGCATCTATCTTGTTCTCACTACAGAATTTTGCATACATTTCCCCCAGCTGCAACATTTGTTTCTTTCACTTCCTCTGGCCTAAAGTTTTCTTGTTTCTTGTCTTATTTTCAGGGAAGGGTGCACTCGTATCAGCTAGTGGACATTGAGAGCAGTCAGAGGTCTCCAGTTCCCTCTGGAGTGCTCACACCACCACCCAGCAGTGAGAAGCCCGAGAGCACGGTCTCCTGACTTCGTTAATGTATGGAATAGGACACGACCCTGACTGATGAATTTAAATGAAAATCAACAAATCAATGGCATTACAGCTTGAACCCAAGCATCAATTCACATGCGTCTGCATAAGACTAAAGACCAAAAAGTCCTATACCTCTTTTTTTTTGGTCTTAATGGGAGACTTGAAAGACATGAAATACTTAACTTTTTTGTTTTAATGGTCCAAAGGTTTGGTGTTTTTATTTTTATTTTACTTTTGTTAGTTTACAAATGTAGACTACCTGCCAAAATCTCAGAGCTGCTACTGGCTCTGATTGCTGCTAAAAGAGGGTGGGACTGGAGCAGATGGAAAGATGACCACAGAGATCCCCACACAAATATGGGCATGGGTCTCTGTGGCTCAGGTTGCCATTTGGACCAGCAAAATCCTGACAGGTTGTCATGGGGACTCGAGTCTCCAGTGCCAGAAAGGACCAGAGAAATCACCAGCTTCAGAAGCTAGGACTCGGATTTTATATTTAAGATTTTCCTCTGGTCGCTTCCCAAGTGTTTGTAACCAAATTTGACCATTCACTTTTTATAGGTTTGTTTTTAAACAAGATGCTGCTACATTTCTCTATATCATATGTCTAAATAAAGCCACTGTCTCACAGTTTTTACGTAAACCATGCTGATTTGTTTCTTAATTTGTATAAATTACTACTAATTGTGACTATTTTAAATTTTTTTAACATAAAATATCTTGTGCACTATATATTTAATTTCATTAAGTTTTTGGTATATTTACAATAACATTTTACTTAAAAAAAACAAAACAAAAAAAAAACAAACAAAAAAAACAATGTTTTTGTTTAACAATTCTAAATTTGTCAGTGAAACAAGACAGATGAGCAACTGTCGAAATTAAGGCATTGCCCCAAAAAAAATCATTTAGTTGGCAACTATTTTTAATTTCCCAACAAGGCTAAACCCTGTAGTGCGCTGCATTAAACTTAATGCGAAAAACTCAAGCATGTGTAATTTGACGTACATGTAAAGAAGCAGCCTAATTTGGTTGTTAATGGAACTGGAATAATTGAATTATGAACAGCCTTATATCTAAGTTGATCTGATTATTAAAGCGCAATCCATGCAGATTGGAAACAAAAAACATGTGCACTTGCAGGACGTTTTACAGCATGAGTCAAAAATAGCAGATGCACCGAAGTGCTGCATCACGTATGAGATCTATCAAACGTCACAAAATGGTGAACAGGGCCTGTAATGGCTGTCTCGCTCGTGCATCTACATACACAGTGCCCTCTGCTTGCAGTCTGAGAACGAGTGTTACAGAGAGACCTAGGACATGATCCACTAGATGTCAGTGTGATGCTTTGTCTGTCACGATCAGAAGGCTGGACTTGAGGTCTGTGAGCTCCTCAACAGCTGCTGCTGAGACAAGGGTAATTCATTACATAGCACACTGACAATCGCTCTGCTGCCTTGGTCTGGCAGTGTTTGGGTGCTGTGCTGGTGACTGGAATCTGCTTAAGGCGATTTTGGTTTTGGATTTATTTCAGTTATTGAAAATGGCAAACTGCTGAACATGCTTTGCATTATTTCAATGAAGCATTACATGCGTACATTGTTTCAATACATACGATTCTCAAACAATGACCATTGTGGATCGTACAATGTAGACCGAGGCAATGACGAAAACCTCATTTTTAATGGCAGATTAAGCAGTTGATAACAAAAGCATCATCCAGGTGGATGCTGCACACTGGTGGTGGTTGAGGAGATTCCCCCTTCTATGTAAAGCGCTTTTGAGTGCCCAGAAACGCGCTATATAAATGTAAGGAATTATTATTATTATTATTATTAAAAGGGGTTTGGAGAAGAGGTACATGAAAGCTTCTCAACCTGAACGATTGACTCCAAGCTTTGTGTCCCTCATGCTAAGCTCTTAACCTTACTGCGGTTGACAGTGAATGGAGTCCCACGTCACTGGTCTGTATTTAACAATGTGGCAGCAGGATGGCTACCATGCAGTCTCTTAAAAGAGCTGTATGGAGGTCAATGTTGAAGAGGAGGAGGGGTCTTCCCCCAGCAGACAGACCCTGGGGGCCGGGGGGCCCTCAGGCAGGCAACAGCGCAACAGCTGTTATGTGCTCAATGGCCCCTTTTGTTCTCTCCGCACAGACGCTGGTGGCAGCAGCAGCAGGTGCCCATTGGATGATCTCCCAGCCACCACCGCCAAAAGTCACACCTAGTCGGAGCTCTGTGTCCCCTGTCTGCCACTAATATTCATAATGCCATGAACTACTGCGACACGATCCAATAAAGAGTTCTCGAAGTTCTGGTTAAAATAATAAGAACTGGTTTCAATGCTGATTGTATTGCTTTACGTTTTTATTTGTTTAGGATGAAGAATGTTTCGAAGCAATTTGGTCCTCAAGAAGAAGCTGGTGTGTGTTTCATTTGTTGAAATCTGTCTTTTGTAGTCCCAGTTGGTTTTTAAAATATAATTCACAGAATACAAATTATATTTATTGTCACTATATGGAAATTTGAACCTTATGTTACCACAAAGACAATAGACAATATTTACAGCCATTCATATCACAAATAAACTGAAATACTAAAATAAATAAATAAATACATAGAGCATTCAGTGAGCTTTGTAGTCCCAGTTGCCAGTCATGCCTTTTAAAAATAGATTACAAAATAAAAGATATATATTTTATTGTCTCCGATATTGGAGTATTGCACATCAAGTATATAATAGATCATATTTTTGAATGAGGTAAAATTATGTTAGTTACATCTTTGGTTGGTAGGTAACTCTTAGTTCGTTTAAAATGTCTATACTGTGTGAAAGTCACTCCACTCAGTAGTGGAGAAGACACAAGAACGAGTTTCTTTTCAGACCAACAATAGGGTCAGCTTTCCAGTCCTTGAGTGAATTGCTTGTTTGTAATTGTTAATTGAGTAGTTCAGGTGCTGCCAGGGTTGAAATGTATAATCAGCCTACATGCATTAATGAGTTTGTGTTGTGTTGTTCTGTCTCCTGTACGACACGGGGTGGGGAGTAAATTGTTTTAGATAATTCATTTAGATGACTCAGTATTAGGCAAAATAAACGTGCTTTTCTCGGGTTGTTAGCGAGCCATCTTCATCAAAAGCCCCCTACGGTTCATAGAGGTAGCTGGGGGCTAAAAAGCTATATTCACACAACTTTTCTTCAGTTCAAATGAGAAAATTCAATCTTCATTGTCTCATTTTCACTGAGAACAGTTCAACTAATGGGGAAGGAGTGATTGTGTTTTCTTTTAATACAATATTTTTATAATAAAAGGAAAAACATGATTAAGTGGGTCTCTTTATACAGTACAGTCTAATAA
>NW_015544194.1:2273935-2280939 GCF_001515605.1 Sinocyclocheilus anshuiensis | reverse complement strand
CAACAGTAATTCACAAAATATATTAATATAGAAATTACAATAGTGATATAATATAGTATTTTGTGAATTACTGTTGTAGACCTTTTCTGAGTAACAAGTTAAAACAACAAAAAGGCCTACATTTGCAAAAGGCTTACTTTGCATTCTTGGCTACAAAATAACTTTCTCATCACCTCATTTCAACCCGACCTCACTTATTAAAAACACTACATTGTTTAAAAGTAAAATATCAATTTCAGTTTCACCACTCTTATGACAAGAACTGTATCCTGTGGGCTGTCAATTGTCAAACTCAACTGTCACGGAAGCTTTCCCGCCAAATCACGTGGCAGCAACTGTTTACACACGTGACTCGCTGAGTGGCGCCCACCTCGACGTCATCAACAAAAGTCAAGAATGGGCGCGGTTTGAGCACGAATCAGCCTGTCATGCGCAGAAACGCAAGAAAACGTGTGCAGTTTGATGAGATTTTAGCGGGTTTTTAAAAATTTATCAGGTTAGTTTCCAGCACCAGCCATTGTTATCAAATTATATTTATTGTGTTTTAGTAAAGTGACACACCCATGGGTCAGTTCGCTTTAAAAGTATTCAATATTTTGGATATTTTCCCTTCAGATTTTGTGTAACGTAGCCATAGACAAACATAGTACAAACTTTAGGCGGAAGAAAAACTGCAATCCAGCAATTTAAAATACCTGCATTGTTTGTGATTATAAACAGGATTAAGCACATTTCAGAATTGAATAAGAGGCCTTTTTGCGAGGTCTCACAGGAAGCTGAATTTGGATTGGAATGACGAGGAATTATTTCACCCTGGTATGTAAAATTAAATTAGCCCACGTTTTATTAAAATCCTGTAGCATTACAAATGCTTGAAATGACATATAATATTGTATATAGACATGTAGAAATAATTAACCCACATATTGTTTGTTGTATGATAACAGTGAATATGAGAATTTCTTTTAACTAAATGTCACTGGAATTCTACTTAATTCAGATTCGAATTGAAATTCTGCATCCTTCAATTCAAATGCTGCACAACTCTGATCATGAGGAAATGTCTGAATGTGTAATATTCCTGTGAAATATGTTCTTGTACTGTGAAAAGGATACTGTTAGGCAGCAACCAGGCTTTGAAGTCATACTCACTTCTGTCTTGGCATATGCAAAGATCCTGTACAGACTGTTCAGACTAGTGTTTGACATATATTA
Source organism: Sinocyclocheilus anshuiensis (assembly GCF_001515605.1). Taxonomy (NCBI): domain Eukaryota; kingdom Metazoa; phylum Chordata; class Actinopteri; order Cypriniformes; family Cyprinidae; genus Sinocyclocheilus; species Sinocyclocheilus anshuiensis. The sequence goes on along the minus strand of NW_015544194.1, from coordinate 2,279,724 downwards.
GCATATAGACCTTAGTCAGGGTTGCTCCATATTTAATTTTTGACAGAAATGAAAAGGCGGCTGTGAGGGATAGAAGTACAGTGCAGCATATTGTACTGTTGATTAGCAACATAATGATTGTTCAGCTTACGAAAGGTCTTTTTGGAAAAAAAAAAAATCAGTAGACAAAAACTCCATAAAGCAACAAGTTGCGAGCTGTGAAAAACAATAACCACAATTGCGGCCTTTGCACTTGACCACGTCTACTTGCATGACACATTTTGACCACAAGTAGCCTATGTTTCGGACTTTTGATTAACCAATGGGACACACTTATAACATAGTGTTGTAAAATGTAAATGAAGTTTTTACAGAGCTTTATTTACACATTTTGTACATTTTATACTTCGCACCATGAAATATACTTCTAAATTTCGATTCCGTAGTCCCTATTAGGGATGTGCATCTCATGACTGATACAATACGCATCTCGATGCATAGCCAACGATACGATACATTAAAGATACATATGAAGCAGCTACCGATGCGATACGATACGATTCACCCCTGTTACAATGCAGTGCGATTCGATTTGATTCAACACAATGCGATTTGATGCAATATGATATACGAAATACGAAATATGCAATACGAAAATATGATCACTTTTAATGCCTCGAGGCCTGTTTCATAAAACAAGTTTACCAAATAAGCCAGGCTTATTTCAGTTAGTCTGACTCACTGTCAAATGATTTGGTTCCATAAAGCAAAATTAACATAGGCCTAGATCAAGCTTAGTCACTGTGGCAACTTATGCTGGGAAACTGACCTGGTCTAAAGCAGGCTAACTGTCAGGCTAAGCGGAGTTCCTCTAACACTGACCAATAGGAACCCAATCATATTACTACTCTCTCACATACTCTTATATGACTTTTTTATTTTTTATTTTTACAGTTTCTAGCCATGCAGCCTTTCTCTCTGGGTTTATGACAGCTGTACCTTTTATAGTTTCTGCAATAAGAGACACACATGAACTCATTTGAGCTTAGTAATTAGTACTGAACTAGCTTACATTTGATTTACCTATTACAATAGCCCCTTTACAGTTACTGATATCATAAAAATACACTTATATGTAGGTTTAAAATTCTACAAAAGACACATTTAATGTCCAACAACAAATATTTTAGCAAAATTTATATTTTACTCCTCCTATTCGATTGCGCTCAGTCTGTTTAGCTCGTTCACTCGCGTCAGTCCTGACAGCAAAATGGATATGTTTGCGTGACTTTCTGACATTTACAGGTGAAAAAAATACCTGTGACATCAGTATTGCACTGAGGAAAACACAACGTCTCAAATGCATTAAAGGGGTCATAGGACTTTGTAGAAAAGGAAGCGTTTGAGAGAGGCGGGGCATAGAGGACCTACAGTAATGTACAGTATTTGAAAAATAATGTGTTTTTTGAACATTAAAGCATGTCAACATATTCTGTTACACCAAATACACAAAATAATGATCTTTAAAAAAGCATCATATGACCCCTTTAAACAGCACAGATATATTCGCTGTTTGCGATGGTGAATCGATTTGATCCATGATCGACATTAAGGGCTGCTTGAGAATAAGCGTGCACAAATTAGTGAGATTGTGTGAACTTAATTAGTAATTTATGGAACCACTTTAGCCCCGATTGATTTGTTAGGTTATTTCAAGTCAGGCTTTGGACTTTAATCCCCACTTTTCCTCAAGTCTCCGTAGTGTTGTGATGCGTCACAATCACGCAGCAGCAGTGACGAGAGAATGCGCGTGAGAAGCAGTTTAGAGAGGAGAAATCAATCTACATATAAAATATTGGTCACAGATTATTGGTCATTTTCTAAACAATAAAAGTATAGCGGATCCACTAGTAATTATATATTAATAAATCGGTTTTTACTGATGCAAATATGTTAGAAACGATGCATCACGATATAAATGCCAACTTGTAGCCCATGCACACTTTTTAAACCGATGCATCGCATCGTTAACTTTTTATGTCGATAACACCGAGCGAATCGGGGAATCTTCCCATCCCTAGTCCCTATGTATCACACAATTTAATTGTGGTGTTTTTACAAAATACACATACATCACTGCACCAATAAAATGTGTTACACTTTTCATACTGCAGTGTTAGAGATAGTGTGGATTTAGTGTGCGTTAAGGGACCTGAGCTTTGGTATTTTTTAGACCTTGGACAATTTTTGCACACTTACTTCCTGTCACGTACACACTCTCTCAAGCGCCCAAGACCGTAAGTGTGTGTTTTGGGACAGGCCCAAAGTCTGTCTTGTTTTATGCTGATTTGATCTTGTCTGCCCCCCTCACTCTCATACTCCCCCTCCTGTTCAGTACAGAAAATACACCCACAGACTGCAGTGGAAACCAATGTGGGGGTGTTTGCGGTAAAACATAATCAGGAAAAGGATGTCTTGTAAGTCACCAATACCTATTATGCTTTTAAGCATCAAACCATATTCTTAAGTCTGTCAATATCAACTTGACATGTTTCTGATGCATTTCCACAAGAGTCTACACAAACATTTGTTCTCAAGCTCAACTGTTTTTCTCTAAACAATGACACATTCCCATGAAGCTTATGAGCCAGAGAACAACCGTTTTAAAGCCTGGTTTTAAACATGTGCAGTCCTCCTATATTAAATACAGAAGAGGGTTATGCATGTGTCAGATTTCTTCATTTGCATGCTATTTGCTTGTGAATGAATTGCATATGTCCGGGTGAGTTTGCGTTTGCCGCCCCCTTATGGTTGAGTAGACAAACTGCTCCACTGATCCGGCATCAGCTGGGCTGAGCTCACCCCAGCTGTCTCTGGGCACTGCTCCCAGTCTATTTAAAACAAGAAGAGGAGGGTGAATATAATCAGGGCTCATCTTTGTTGTATATCAGATTAAGAGGAACCGTTCGTCTGTTTTATGGGGGTGGACAGTAATTTTGCTGTTTTGACAGCATGATATTTCAAAAGTATACATACAATTGGAAATCTTTTTGCTGCAGAATGAACAATTTGCGGTTCGGTGTTCAGCATCCTTATGCTGATTTATTTTTATGCTTAAGCATTTAGAGTAAAAAGATTTGCGTGGTTTGTGGAAGTCTGAAAATAAATGATCTGATGTCTGAACGGCAATTACATTTCCTAAGAACGCGGAGGCTCCCACCCTTACGCCCAGATTACCTGATAATAAAGAACATTGGGAAAGATCTGTGTAATGTAATTGTGTGTTTTACTGTAATTGTTGTGCTTGATAGCTTCAGAAAGAAGCTGCGGGCTTTTCGATTTATTTGTGTTTAGATCTTCGGGGACCTCTGTTCCTTTTAGGTATTATGCCGCTTTGGCTGTGTGTGTGTGTGTCTGTCAAGTATGAGGGTCGTTTCCTGTCGACTCTGCCTTGTGTATTCTCTGTTCATTGTAATGCCTTTAATTAAAGTGATTTTATTCACAGGCACACAGCTGGCATCGGCGACTTTCCATTAGGCATCTGAGTGGCCGCCTCGCTGGTGGGAGGACCCGCACTGGTGCCGCTTCCTGGGGAACACAATACTAGTTTCATCTCCCCTCTGAGTTTGTTGTGTGTTTTGAATTTATTAATCACTGATTTTAATGCGTGCCTCTTGACAGTGGCAGCTACCCATGCATTAATTAATTTCTGAGATCCTCTTTTACAAAATGGCATTTAGAAACAATGCAGGGTCGGCCAGGGTTGCCTCTGACCTATAAAGAGATGTGCTGAATGCGAAATGTCAGAATTTGCTTTTATTTGTTCGTCGTTGTGGCGCTTCTTCACAGGTTTTGTTGGCTCTTTTTTATGTTGATGGCACGGCGATATAAAGGCCTATATTTGTAGCCATTGAAATAGCAGTAAATAAAGTTCTTTATGTTTCTGCTGCTCTTTAGGCTCAGGCGTTTAGCTGAAAACGCTTCTTAAACTCACCTGCTTTGCATGTGCTGGCAAGCAGTCAATCGTCGAGCGAATTGTTGGTCTTAAGTTGTGAAGAAAGGTGCTTTGGGCTGACAATAGCTAGACTGTGTTGATCCGTTCAGGTCTTAAGGAAGTATGTTAAAAAATTGCCCTCAGTGAATTGTGTGGATTAAAAAGACAGATTAGATCTCAAAGGATGCATAAGGGAGCCGAATTTGAATTTGGAGCAGGATTTGAATGCATTCAAAGTCACTTTATTTTTTTATTTATCAAAGAAGGGGGAACATACTTATTCATCCATTTAAATGAGTAAATAGTCTGTGCACTCGAAAAGATAAAAGCTATGCTCATAATCCGTATTGACACTCAGAGATGCGGAAAGGAAGATTCCTAAAACCCATCCGCACCCTGCCCCGCTGAAAGGGCCTGATCCCCATTCAGGAGGCAGACCTAATGCTAAAGATTTCCTGACAGATTTCTTTCACTGGATTGATCAGGACATGTTGCTAGTAAGCGAGCGCGCCCAGAGAGACGTTTAGGAGGGCGTTCGGTTAGCAGGTGCTTATCACTTGTCTCGAGGAGCTTTCCCAGCCGCAGAGAGCCTGATTGTGTCTGACGGCGTTCGTTGTGCTCATGTGGTAGAACGGTGGGAGACGCTCGGTTGTCCTGATACGAAAGCCCTGCAGATGTCTTCTTTATTTTGGAGAGCTTAAAGGCACAGTTCATCGTTTACTCACCCTCATTCCGTTACAAACCTGTTTTACTTTTTTATTTTGTGGAGATATTTGGAAGAATTTGCAACTGTTTTCCTTTATACAAGGAAAGCCAAAACAACCTCAGTGGACCCCGTGATAAAGAGGCCACCTATATTTGGTTTTGGAAGTATTTTTCCCATTTAAAAAAAAAAAAAAAAAAAAGTTTTAATCAGTGAACCAACTCTACCTGCTGCAAGGTCAATCACATCAGTTTGCAAACTTTGATTTGAAGCAAAAATATATATATACATCTGTCTCTCTCTCATATATAATATATATATATATATATAGTAACGGGGTGAAGAATCACACGACAAGTAATCTCAATCAATACCCCGGAGGGTGGATTTATTGGGGTCATGGGTGCTAGTGAGAAAGGTCCAGGTAGGTGCTCCGGTGCCGTGAGTGCTCTCTTCCGTCTTCCCAGTGCAGAGGGTCCGTGCAGTGCTCCTGTGGGGCTGGTCGGTCACACGCTGCTTTCTGTGGGAAAAATGACAGGGCGAGTTAGCGGCGCGCATCACAATATATATATATATATATATATATATATATATATATATGAACAAATATAAAACATTTTATATGTATATGTGTGTATGTGTTTTATGGTTATTGCACAATATGCATATTGTACACATATTTAAAGGGATAGTTCACCCAAAAATGTATATTCTGTCATTAATTACTCACCCTCATGTTGTTTCAAACCCGTAAGACCTTCGTTCATCTTCAGAACAGAAATTAAGATATTTTTGATGAAATGTGAGAGCTCTCAGACCCTGCATAGAATGCAAAGCAACTGTAATGTTCCCAGGTACAGAAACGTAGTAAGGAAATCGGTAAAACAGTCCATGTGACATCAGTGGCTCAAATTCAGTTTTGCGAAGCTATGAGAAAACTTTTTGAGCGCAAAGAAAACTAAAATAACATAATTTATTCAACAATTCTTCTCCCCTGAGTTATGTCTTATGCCATTTTAGAGTATCACAACACATACGCACGCTTTCCCCGAAGCATAAACAACGCTGATTAAGCAGATTATGTTCATGCGCGCGCTATATCCTCCGAACGTC
>NW_015544194.1:2231748-2273925 GCF_001515605.1 Sinocyclocheilus anshuiensis | reverse complement strand
GTTAAATAAATTATTTTTGTTTTCTTTGCGCTCAAAAAGTATTCTTGTAGCTTCCATGTCTGCATTTGTGATTGGAGAAACGACAAACAACAAGCGCTACTCTACACTGCTTAAAACTCGCGTTTGAATCGTCAGTGGCAAATTCTTTAAATATAAAAAAACATACTTACAGGCTGTGAGTCAGAAGCGCCAGACTGTCCTTGCAAAGTTGGAACTGCCCCACTTTATAGAAACAGCCTTTGTGCACAGATGCATTGTAGGCTACTTTGCAGATTCAGGAAACAGTCCTCCATAAAATGCGCTGCACACTGAATATCTGAATATTTGGGTTGAACTGTTCTGGAACAGTGTTAGGTGTAGAACCATCTCAAGGATGATCAGAAGAAATGGACAGCACCTGAGTTAAATATATGAGTGTCACAGCAAAGGGTCTGAATACTTAGGACCATGTGATATTTCAGTTTTTCTTTTTTAATAAATCTGCAAAAATGTCAACAATTCTGTGTTTTTCTGTCAATATGGGGTGCTGTGTGTACATTAATGAGGAAAAAAAATTAACTTAAATGATTTTAGCAAATGGCTGCAATATAACAAAGAGTGAAAAATTTAAGGGGTTCTGAATACTTTCCGTACCCACTGTAACACTCCAAAGAGAAAGTAAAATTTGAAATTGCATCATATGACCCCTTTAATTCGTGTTCCGAAGATGAACGAAGGTCTTACGGGTTTGGAACAACATGAGGGTGAGTAATTAATGACATCATTTTCATTTTGGGGTGAACTAACCCTTTACGTAGTTTGAGAGCATAGGGAAACTAATTGGACCAGGGATGCACAATATTATCGAACCGATATCAGAATCGGCCGATAATGGCTTTAAATGTACATATCGACATCAGCCTGATATGAAAAATTATGCCGATATTTCTTGCCGATAGAAGGAATACGTTTACTCGCATGTGCTCAGGGTGTGCTAGCGATTAGATCAGGTCAGCAGTGTGGCTCATTCTTGAAGCAAAGTTTTGCCTGAATGATGATTAGATTCACTGTTTTGGATTGCTGCATTTAAACTGAGAAAGCACGTAGAGAAAGACGTGTTCGGTGTATGATAGATTAAACCGTAATAGCACGTGCAGCGGCATCCTCCCCCGGGTCCTAATGCCCCTTTGGTAAGGTGTTTTAATTCCGTAGGGGACGCTGTTAGCCTACTTCTCGTTTAAATTAAAGTAAAATACACAAATGACATTTAGACTGTGTTTCTGATTAAATAAAGCAGTAATTGATGTCATGTTGATGTAAAGGTCAGAAGCTATAGCTTGCATAAATTAAAAAAAAATCACAAACATGACACTTGCAAATTAAATAATTTGATATACGTATACTGATTTATTAATTAAAGTGTAATATGTAATACGTTAAAAAAAATGATGAGCTCTAAAAGACTTTCTGAATTTTTACAACTCTTTTGCTTTAGACCATCTACAAATGTTATTTGCAAAATAAAATGCTAAGGTTACCACTGCATCTTTCTGAAAAACAATGCAGCAATTGATATATAGTCTATTTATAGTTATTTTCAAAGCTTCAATTTACTTTCATTATAAAAGAAATTAATTATTGTTTATTTAATTCTAACAAATAAGTTCTTGTTAAAAACTAACCAAAAGTAAAAATAATTTGCTTATAATTTTCACACAGGAGAGACTTGGTGTTGTTTCCAAACAAAAGGAAATATATCGGTATCGGCATCAGCTATTAGCAAAAATGAGTTGACAAATAACGGCATATCGGCTATCGGCAAAAATCCAATATCGTGCATCCCTAAACTGGACAATTTGCAGTGGTTCATTGGCGGGTGCTAAAGAGTTCTTTTGGCACAATTTGTGTGATGCATTGTCTGATTGGGGATATTTATTTATTTTTTTAAAATCATGGTTAATGCTGTTTTTTTCATCAGGAATTTTGCTGTTTAACACTATTTAAAAAATAATAATGCAGACTGATGGCTTTAACAAAAGCATGTGCCATCGATTAACAGCCTTGTAGCTCACAGCATGTCTGTTTTTAAAAGTTTATAACTAATTGTTCAAAATCAATTCCTCTGTGGAGAAATTTAAATTGAATTTTTAATTCCGGAAACAGACTGGTTCACTCTGTTGACTTTCATTGTAAAGAAACAAAGTCTTTGAAACATATTGCAAAATATCTTTTTTTGTCTTCCATAGAAGAAAAAAAGAAGTCAGGTTTCCAATGACTCACTGTAAATGGTGAAATTTTTTTTAATTTTTGGATGTACTAATGCCACAAATGTGTGAAGAATTCTCTCAGAAACTTTTCACCGATTGATATCATCATAGACAGCCGTTTTCACAGTGTGCCTGTTCTCACCCCCGCCCCCCTTGTGTGTTTAAGGACCCCCTAAGCTCTGCTAGCCACAAAGCCTAAACGATGCTGCCCTTTCTTTTTTCCCTCCATCTGTAAAGAAGGAAGAACAGAGGCAAAGCGCGAGAGAGAAAGAGTGAGCCATCGATCAGTGCCGATCGTTACACGGCCCTGCACCCTGCCTCTCATTGTTTTTATCTTGTCTCTCAAGCAGGGTGAACCCTTGTTGCCATGGCATCCCCCACACATTGGCGATGGCACTTCAACCCTTTAGCTTAATGATCTCTTGGCTGATAGCCTACTTGTCAGGCTGACTCGCTCTGTCAAGAAGCAAGGAGGATATTTGAATCGCTAGCATAACCATAACATCTACTTACAAGCCATTTCCACTTTACTTTCACAAAAGCGGGGCATTTTAACCACCCCTTCCCCCCAATCACACACGTATATAGGCCCGCATTGATTATTTATTTCAGACTCCTTGTAGTTCGGCATTGTACGGGTCTCCCGATGCCGAGTGAAATCTTATTTTACATGGAATGAAGCCAATTTCCATTCATTCGGTGTCTTTTTTGTTTTTTAGTCATTACTTTAAACCATCACAGTGCTGGCAGATCAGAGCCGGGTGAAGGATTACCGTTCATATAAATAGCTGGCATTGATTCGGCAAAAAGAGAGACTTCTCTGTCATTATGGAGACAGAAAATCCTAATTTAGAAATGTGAACAAAAACGCTGAGCGTTCAATTCAATTCAGTAATCCTCCATATTGCATGAAATCAGAGGTGTCGTGTTACAATGCGCAGTTTAAGTCAGTGTGGAGATTTAGACAAAAGGTAGCCCTGGAGCTATATCGTGATGTACTGAGCTAGAAAATGTGTTCTTAGTCAGTGTTTCATTTCATCTCATTCAATTTTTTTTCTTTTTCATTTTTGGAAGTACCCTCTCTGTTACCTTTTTATTGCGGTATATGTACAGAACTCATTTAAATGTATTCGGTTAAGGCCTTTAATATTGAATCAGAGACACAGAACCGTGGATAGGCCCTCGTTAATTAACGTATTTTCCTTTTCTGTCTCGCTCACTGTTTCTTTCTCATTGTGTCTTTCAGGCGTGCCTAATCATACATGACTTTGAGGAGACGAGGCGCGCTACAATCCCAGCACGTCGTATTTGAATATGGACAGAAACAGATCAGACATTAGCAACTGCTATTGATCCTCAAATAGGGGCCGAGCTGTCTGTTTTGAACGCCGCTGCCCGGTCGATCCCATCTGACCTACTGTTCACAAGGTAAAAAAAAAGAGAAAACAAAACAGGGAAGATTCTGCTCATAATTGGGTTGCGGCAGCAGTTGCTATTTTCCTCGACATGAGAGGCTCATCATCTCCAATAACCAGTATCACAAGATGGAGAGTTCAGCCTCTCGTTGTTCAGCTGTATTGTACTAAACTGATGTTAGAAAGCCTGATAGTCTTCTCTTTGGATGTTCAGGTGGTGTGTTGTGGGTAGGCCTGTCGCAATAATCAATATATCGACTTATCGCACAATATATGTACATGACCTCAATAATTTTTGGTGACGCAATATATCGCACATTATATTTACTTAAAAATTTGTCACCATGTTTTTTACATTCCACTTGCGCCTGTGTCTTTTGCAGCTTCTCGTACATAACGTGGTGTAGTCATGAGGTGCTAGTTAAAATTACAAAAATGCTTCTACAAAGATATGCATCTGTGGCTTTGTGCATACGGACATCTGACTGCTAAGTAGTGATTGTTTTTCAGCAATAGTGTGCACCCTTAATTTACAGAGAAAAGAAGGTCAGGGAAAAATCTGTAGATGGAAAAATCTCCATATAAGTTTTTTTGTGCATTTTTCTTTTTTTTTTTGTACTTGTTACTTTGCACTTTTTGTTAGAAAATGTTTATTTACTATTTATTCAAGTTTTTAAGGTATCAAATATTTTGATACTTAATTTCCATGATCTAAATATTCTTAAAAATTAAAAGTTTGTTGTCATTTAGAAGTGTGTAGGCCTTCTTGCATTATTATGCTGTTACATTATGATTATATATTCAGTGGCATAAAATGGTCTTTAAAATGACAATAATATCGCTTATTGCAATTATTTCTGGGGCAATATATCGCACAACAAAAAGTTGTTATCGTGACAGGCCTAGTTGTGGGTATTATTGTGTTCAATTAATGCAATTAAAGTCCACATATACTGTTCAGAACGTTTGGATTTTTATGTTATTGAAAGAAGTCTCATGCTCACCAAGGCTGCATATATTTGTTGAAAAATACAGTAAAATAGTAATATTGTTAAATATTTTTACAGTTTAAAATAATTGTTTTCTATTTTAATATATTTTAAAATGCACTTTATTCGGCAATGCTGAATTTTCAGCAGCCATTACTCTATTACTTCAGTGTCACGTGATTCTAATATGTTGTTTTGGTACTCAAAAGCATTTCTTATTATCAATGATGAAAACAGCTGTGCTGCTTAATATTTTTGTGAAAACCTTGATACTTTTTTCAGGATTCTTCAAGTTCAAATCAACAGTATTTATTTATTTTTTTATTGAAATCTTTATAAATGTTTTTACTGTCACACTTTAAAGTGAAAGTATCCTTGCCGAATAAAAGTATTAATAAAAAACAAATTGTGCTAATCCTAAACTGTTGCAGGACAGTGCAAATGAATAATTAATACAAATACATCTTAACCATGATAATTAACATAACAAATATGTACATTACTCTGGCAACATACTACAAGAGTACAGACACATTACACTGAGGTGTTAACCAGATGCATATTAAAGTTTCAACACAAACCGCCCTTGGCGAAATGTTCTAAAATGAAAATAAGTTTCCACTGCTGGACAAATGCTATTGGTTACAATGTTAAAAAGCATATAGCTTATTTTAAATATTTCTGTTCCTTCATGCTTGACAAGTCTTCATGCATGTCAAGTGTAGGCCACCTGATTTCCTACCAGCTGTTGTTATTTATGTATGCATTTTAAATTTGTCAGAGCGCACATCTTCAGATTTTAGTCCTTCATCTCTGATGCGATGTAAATATTAATGCTATGAAATATGCCTGCTGATAGCTTAGGTAAGGATTATTTAATGTCGGCTCCAAATTTCCATTCGTATCCTTTGGTATGAATGCATGTGCTACTTGCAGGTCTGTGGGATTCCTCTATCTTGGACTTTTTGGACCACAGCACACAAATACATAAATTGTTTCATTTTAGAAGATCATGGAATAAATCCAGTGCGTTACAATGCCCTGATTTAATGCTGCTGTTATCCAGGATGCTTAAGACAGGGGCTACACATCTTCTCTGTTGCTTTATTGCATTGGCCATGTGCAAGCCTTGCATGAGTTGAAGCTCAAATTCTCTTTGGGCGAACCTTTTTATGCACTCCGCTGGTTAGTTGTGATTGTGTCACATGGAACCACTCACCGGTATTAACACACTCTGCTAAATGCACTGTTTCTTCTTACGCCCGTGGACTAGTGGAAACAAGTCACTAAAAACCTATGATTCCCTGACCTATGATAAAAAAACGTTTTAGTTGTATCCCAAATTATGTTCAATACTTATTTTTTGTTAGTTTAAATCTAGCAATTGTGACAGAATTGTGAGATGTAAACGAGATGTAAAAGTCAGAATTATGATATCTCAAAATTCATTTTTTTTCTGCCACAAACTAAAAAATAAAAATAAAAAAGGAAATTGTGACTTTATCACACAATTATGACTATTTTCTCGCCATTGCGAGTTAACAATATCTTGCAATTCTACGTTTATATCTTGCAATTGTAAGATTTGTGAGGAAAAAATGTCAAAATTGTGAGATATAAACTCAGAATTGTGAGGAGAAAAAAAAAGAATTGTCAAATTTGTACATTTATTTTAATTCCATTGTGGAAACGGGCTTCCATAGCTATGCTACGGTGGCCGAAAAGTGCTAAACAAATTACAATTCTGAAAACAAAATAACAAATTACAAACGCAAATGCAAGTCTAAAAAACAAAATAACAATTCAGAAAGCACAACAACAATTCAGAAAACATTATAACAAGTCAGAAAACACAATGACAAATTCGAAAACAAAATAAGTCAAAACACAACGACAAATTCGAAAACAAATTAACAAGTAAGAAAACACAACGACAAATCAGACAAACCGGAAGAGGTAGGTATAGTTTGAGACCGCGCCATTGGTTTGGGGTTACTCACCGCTGACTGGACGAGACTGAATTGACTGATCTGTCAATCAACGTATACAGGAAGAACCAGCCGAAGAACAGCAGAGTCGTGGTAGAAAGTTCGGAGATGGTATTAAAGTAGCTCAGTTTAAATGTATTGTATGAATTGCCCTTACTATGGAATAAAAAATACGGAGTATATATTTACATTTAGTTAAAAGTGGCTGTAATACATCAGCTCCAGTGGCGCAGATGGATAAGCGCGTGTCGTTGGCTTTTTGATGTGATCGACCCGGGTTCGATCCCGCCTTTTGCCAAACTTTTTTTTTCTCCCTTTTCAAGTCTTGTATTACATCGTAAAGGCATTTATTTTCAATAAAAATTAAGGAAATAATCAAAAAGTTGAAAATAAAGTATCAGGCAGGGTTAAGGTAGGTGTAGGGAGGGCTTTATTGTACCAATAAGGTGGCATCCATTTAATAATTAAAATTAAAATTATAATTTACACTCAATACGTTATTGCATACTGTTTTATAATGTACTATACTGAAGTGCAGATAATTGCAACTATTTGCAACAAGTAGTATACTTGATTGTAGAAATCCTGCTGTTTTAACATAGTGTAAATAGGTATTTGCACTTAGTGTAAATAGAATCCATTGCTAATACGAGATTTGAAAAGGGAGGAAAAAAAAGTTCGGCAAACGACAGGATCGAACCCGGGTCGATCGTGTCAAAAAGCCAACGACACACGCTTATCTATCTGCACCACTGGAGCTAATTATTCACAGCCACTTTTAACTAAATGTAAATAGACACCCCGTATTTTTAATTCCATAGTAAGTGCAATTCATACAATACATTTAAACTGAGCTACTTTAATACCATCTCCAAACTTTCTACCACGACTCTGCTGTTCTTCGGCTGGTTCTTCCTGTATACGTTGATTGACAGATGTCTCGTCCAGTCAGCGGTGAGTAATCCCAAACCAATGACGCTGTCTCAAACTATACCTACCTCTTACGGTTTGTCTGATTTGTCGTTGTGTTTTCTGACTTGTTAATTTGTTTTCTGAATTGTTGTTGTGTTTTCTGAATTGTTATTTTGTTTTTTAGACTTGCATTTGCGTTTGTAATTTGTTACTTTGTTTTCAGAATTGTGATTTGTTTTGCACTTCTCCTTCACCGTACTATGCACTATCGACACTGGAAAAAAAAAAAGTGTGGGATTTACTTTGAAAAAATGTTCATTCAGAAACTGTGAGTACATTTCCCAAATAATTACAGAGATGTATGAATGAAATATAAAAGGTGTAAAAATCCAAAATGTATGGATTTTTTAATGAACTCTCTAGTGTATGAATTTTAGAAGGTTATTTTGTCGTCTAGCGCAAACATTCCTCACTCAGTGCTTTTTCTTTTTTTGGAAATTTGAAGTGTGAACACACTACTTGCACTGTATATTTACTGCAAAAAGGATATGTATGGAAATTGGTGCACACCTCTTTATTTGACATTGCTTTCTTTGTAAGGTGCGAATATGGGGCAATGGCGCTTCATCCAACTTCACTGCGTCCTTTTGAGCTCCTGTGATGTCCAGAGCTGGTTATGAATATTCTTGTCAGGCAGAGAGTTGAATTAAGTCAATAAGGAATAACTTCTCCCATTGCTATTTGAGGCAGTTAGATGATGGATGCCTTGCATTTACCGCTAAACGCTATCTAAAGCACTTATAGCCACTTTTCAACCCCCAGAAAAGGCAAAAGTAAGCTTGACTTTTTATCTGCTTTTATCCCAGTGCATACTTGCCGCCTTTAAAAAAAAATCAGTTTTACTATTTTATCCTCCCATAATGTAATATGGCGAGCCAAGCACTTCCTGCATATCATAAGGCATTGAAAGGTACAATTGAATTAGACTAAAGAGCTCTGAAGAATGGAGGGTACTCACAATCTCTTTTTTTGCTGTAAATTGACACTGAAATGGTCTGTCTCACGCCCTCTCAGATGGATAACTTGCATATTAACTGGCTTGAAGCAAATTGTGTCAAAATGGGGCAGAATGCAGCAAATGAGATATCTATCGCTTCAGATCGCATTTCCTCTCATTAGTGGCCTTCTTTATTTCCTCACTCCCGTTAATGGGAGTTTATGACGTCTGCTGATGACCTGACCTTGACTCCCCTTCCACGGCAAATGTACTTTGTTCCACAGAACTAGAGCACAGTTAGTATCCGCCAAATGAGGCGTGTAATTTGTGTTGCTAAACATCCCGCTTCTGACACTTGTGAACTAGTAAAATCAAGGGGCAAACGCTTACGTTTTTATCTGACGTCAACGTCTTAGTCTTAGACTTAATCGGGGCCTCTTGTCAGATTGAGACTGTCTGGGAATATCTAACACTCCCAAAAAAGAAAAGCTTTGAATATACATATGATTAATAATTAATTCCATACTTTATTCCCCTTTGAAAGTTATTATGCAGAATAAATATTTCATTTGAGTACAAGTCTTACATGACAAGTGCGCAAAGACAAGGGATAGTAATGGCATGCGGTTTGACAAGTCTATGTAGAATTGCGGTCTGAGAGTTGGCCTCCCTTTCTTATAAATATAGCATTCAAGAGACACCTCTATTTTTGGTCCTTTCCCATGAATGAATTCCCTTTTCTGACTCCTTAAACATTAGTGGCACAGAGTGTTTTCAGAGCCTGTATGCATCAGTCGATCGCGAGGGTTGTGTTATTAGTGAGCTTGAATCAGAGCTTGTTTCTCTCATGAATTGGAGAAGTTATTCCAACTTTAGGTGGCTTGATCTGCAATTATGCAGTTTTTGTGCTTATAAATGTGACAGGGGTTCCTTCTGTTTGAACTGGCTTGTTGTCTGTTGATATCTGTCTCACACCTCCTGATCCATCTGTCTTTCCTCCTCCTCTGCCTCTCTGTCTCCATCTTCTCTCTCTCTCTTTCTCTCCCCCATTTCCTGATGTGCCGCAGAGAGACACAATTATCCACTTCATTTGAGTCGCCGTGATAATGGTTGGCCCAGCCCTCTCGGGGAAATAGGTAGCAGTAATTGTGAATGGTGTAATGAGTGTGGAATTGTGAGCGTGCTGGGTGACACCATTAGAATCGACCCGCTCCTGACCTCAACCCCAACAACAAGTGAGACCCCCCCGGCCCTCAAAGCACAGCAACCGCACCACAGCCATTTCGCTTCTCGGACAATTAATCCTAGCCTTCCTTCCATTTGTATTCCCACTGTTCCTCTCCTTCTCACCTCCTCTCCACTATGAATTTTGACACACTTAACTGGGCTTTTATCAAGTGCAGTGCAATAAATCAGACAGGATGTGACTTTTCGAGTCCCAGGGTTCCTGCCGCCATGGAAAACATTTGAAATATCAGGGCATTTTTAAGATTGTGATTTCCATGCTTGGAAAAAGTAATAGAAATAAATGAAACAATAACACTTTGATAACAACTTTAGTTGGTTTTCATGAAGTAAGCATGAACAATACTTTTACTGCATTTATTAATCTATTTTAATGTTGATTTCTACATACACTGTTGTTCAAATGTTTGGGGTCGGTAAGTCTCTTATACTCACCAAAGCTGCATGTATTTGTTTAAATATACATAATAAACAGTAATATTGTGAAATATTGTAACAACTATAAATAACTTTTCTATTTTATTATTTAAAAAAATGTATTCATATGATGGCAAAGCTGAATGTTTAGCAGCCATTACTCCAGTCTTTAGTGTCACATGATCCTTCAGAAATCATTCTGATGTGCTGGTTTGGTGCTCAAGATCAACATTTCTAATTAGTACAGTTGAAAATGATTGTGTATTTGTAATTTGTGTATTTCTTCAGAAACTGATTTTTTTTTTCTCCAGGATTCTTTAAAAAAGTTTTAATAGAAGAGCATTTATTTGATCAATAATTCTGAATAAAAAAATATTTAATATATAAATAAATAAGAATAAATAAAAATACTATCACCAAACCTTTTGAATAGTACATTTGTAACATTTCAGTATTTAACTAAATTATTCACTTATTATTATGGTCACACTTTATTTTAAGGTCCAATTCTCGCTATTAACAAACCATTAACTATGACTTTTGCCTCAATAAACTTCTACTTTTCTGCTGGGGGGGGGTGGGACAATAAACATGAAATTTATCAAGAGCAATTTTTGAAGGGGACACAAATAATACAGCTAAAATTGTACTTGTAAGGATATGTATACACAGAGGAATAGCTATACTACAGCAGGGAGACCGTGCCAAATTAGACAACTTCAAGCTGTTGTGTTCGCGCCGCGACAGCGCTCGTGTCCGTTGTAGACATTACTATCTGTCACAGTGTTGCCAAGTCCGCGGTTTTCCCGTGGAATTGGGCTACTTTATCACTGTTGCCGGCGGTTGTTTTTCATGTCCGCGGGTTGAAGCGACCCCAATAACGTGTATTTTAGCTCCCGGAATGCGATTTTTACTGGGGACCCCCTCGAAACGTGGATAGTTTGGGCAGCAATTGGGAGGGTTTTGTTGTAAAAAGCCTGGCAACCCTTTTTGTCAAGCAGGTAACATTATTATTGCTAACATAGTGACTCATCGAAAAATACATTGGCATCATGTATTAAAGAGAAAATAATCACTTCATCCGATGTTTAAGTGAATAAAATAGCCTTGACAGACTTACTGGAGTTCCACAAATATTGACGTTGTTCTCTCTCACCGGACTTGTGTGTGTAGGTGATGTAAAAGAGGAAAGCAGGCATTTGGACCAAATCACTGTGAGGCAAGGGAGGGGAGACTCAAAATGTTTCTAAACTTAAAACACATTTTTGCCCCGTTTGTGTTGTTTTACTACTTACACATTTATTGAAAGTATAAAACATTGTTATTTACAATACACAGACTGGTTTTTAATCATATTTTTAGGGGGGGTCCTGTCCCCCCCGACCCTCCCTGGATTTCCGCCTATGATCTAATGCATTAACAACTGAACCTTATTGCAGTTGAATACAGTAATAAAAAACTAACTAGAAAAGCAATGGTCAAAAGTTGTGGGACCCCTGAAGACCACGAAGAAACAGAGTTCTGCGGGTGGCACAGGTTACAGGTTGTTTGTTACCAGTTGCCGCATTGCATCTGACAAAAAGAGGATGATACGCCTCCCTCCAGCCTCCATTTAATCCTGCTGTAGGGTTTCTATTCACCTTTACCTTCCGAAAGCTTCTCCCGCTGCTTTCAGCTGTACTCTACAGCACGTAAGTGGATCCGTGTAAGATTTCACCGTCGGAGTAGCTTCCACGTTACTCAGAGGCGCTGACACCTTTGCACCTGCAAGTAGACAGGTGAGCAGAGCGCAGCGACGTGCCCCAATTATCCACCGTGGCAGTGCGTTAGTGAATGATCTGGCTGGAGAGAGCGGTGGGGTGCTGAGGAACCGCAGGGGGCCTCCTGACCTGAGGTGCTATTAATCTGGGTGCAGAACAGCTGAGAAACAGCTCCACTTGTGTGTTTGATGAGCCGCTTATCATGGAGCCCCACTGCTTCTGAGTGCAGATGTGTTGGGCTCTCTTTTAAAAATGCTTTGTATTAATTAACCCCCTACCCACGGCTCCCCTGTTCAGGCTGATCTCCGCTTGGCTTTTGTTCTTAATGTACTAACTTGAGGTGAGCGCATGAAGAGTAACCGAATGGAGTGATGGTTTAGTGCAGCTGTTGTACTTGTGGAATTTATGAGACTTGAGCCTAGTGAATATGTTACCAGCACGAGTCAGTTTGTGTCAGTAGTTCCAGTTTCATTTTGGGATTATATAGTGCTCTTTCAGTGCATTTGACTTCTCAAATCCTTCAGTACTTTTTACATCCAATTATCATTAAATTGCCATTAAAAGAACAGTGATTGGGGCTTGTCAGATGCCTAAACCATTCACATAATTTTATATTCCTTTTGCTCAGCAAAACAGCTTTTGCTTGTGTGGAATGCTTTTGTGAATCAGGCCCATTTTCTCAGCCTTAATTAAGGGCAGACAACAGGGCCTGTCTTGTAAAACTCAGCTGTACACTTAAACCAGCTGTCACAAAGCTGACACCAGTGTCTTAAATCCCCGGCGAGCAGGCCAGCGGTGACAGCGTTGGGGAAGAAATGTCCTTTGGTGGAAAGCATGATGTAGTCTTAAAGTAAAGCCGTGGCATCTCGTGGCAGCCACTAGCCTTTTCGCTTTTAATGAGAAGTCCGTATCTGATTACGAGGACACAGATATCCGGCGAACTATTCAATGTCATGAATAGAAATACTATGCAACTGGAATTAATGTGTGATCTTTGTATAATAACATTTAATTTTGACTGTTTGAACGGAAGCTTAAAGGTGATCTGGACTATAGTGAAGAGATTTTCACTATAAAATTGGTTTCAAAGAAAGGTGGTGCTAAGTCCACCCATACGATTTTTTTATATTTATTACTGGCCTTTTTGCCAATTTTATTATAGATGAAATTAAAGAGAAGACTGAAAATAATGGGGAGAAGGGAAGGGGAAATGGGATTTTCAAATGTCGTGAGCCAGACTTAAACTTCTGTCGTCTGCATGAGCATCAAAGCTCAGCAAACTCAGTCAGAAGACTCAGAACCGCTAAGTTACTGCTCCAGTCATCCACACTAGTATTTATATTTCACTTTTCATCCCCTTTTTTTTTTAGAAATATTTGCATTATTGTAAAATGAGTCTGTACAACAGGAGAAAATGTTTAGATAAGTATTTGTGCAGGTTTGTATGCTACTGTTCAAAAGTTTTTTTTTATGTTTTTTTTTTTTTTGTTTTAACTCTTATGCTCACCAAGGTGCATTTATTTGATCACAAATACTGTAAAAACAGTAATATTGTGAAATATATTACAATTTTATACATTTTATATTCCTATGATGCAAAGCTGAATTTTCAGCAGTCATTAATTAATCTTTAGTGTCATATGATCCTTTGGAAATCATTCTGATATGCTGATTTTGTGCTCAGGAAACACTTATTGATAACAATGCTGATAGGAGTTATGCTGCTTAATTTCTTTTTGGAAATTAACACCGTTTTTTTTTTTTATGAATCTTTGAGGAACAAAGTTCAAAATAATAGCATTTGTTTGAAATAGAATTATTTTGTACCAATGGACATCTTTACTGTATTTAATGTGTCCTTACTGAATAAAAATTTTTTTTTTGCACTTTAAGTTGTTTTGGATTAAAAAAGTCTGGCAAATATTCTATGTATGAGTATTTGTGTTCCCTGGAAATATATAAACCATGACCTTGGTGTTGCTAGCACTGTACCAGTTGACTTACAGAGGCTGAGAAGAAAAAGAGGATAAAGGGTGAGGGATGAGGAGGAAAGAGTCAGAGGGAGGTGGAAACTAGGAGACAGAGATGGAAGGGGACCGAGAAGTAGACATCTGCTGTCCAGCTGAGCCACCCTCACATTAACTTACTCAAGTGCACACTCTCATTGTCACACTTTCCCAAGGGCCCCTGATATCTAGGTCTCGGGACAGGGAAAGTGTATTTCAGTCACGCACAAAGACAAGCAAAAACTAGGCTCTCGCTCTCACACACACTGAAACTTAATTACACTTGGCCACAACATCTTTTATCCACCTCTTTTTTTTAAAGATAGCACACCGTAACGTCCGAGTTCCCTCTTCCACCCAGCAGATGGCGTTGTTGTCACTGCTTTTTCAGGCACCTGTGGGAAAGGCAGCTGAAATGCCAGCAAAGCCTACAGGGGAGGGTTAAGGATTACTCCTAAAATCACACTCAGATGCCGTTAGCTGAGTAAAGAGAGCTTATTGTTCCCTCAAAGTTTACATGTCAAGGTCATTAGTGAGTCGAGCTCATAGATTTTAGCTTGATGCCATCTTACACTAAGCTGCTCTGCACAATTCCCCAACCATATGTGTGTGTGATCGGGGGTGTGCGACATCATCTAAATAAATCATGCTAAATCATTGTATTCTCAACAGGCTGCCATTGCTTGCCAGCAGTTCTCTTCCTTTCGTTGCCTCACCACTTCGCCTCCTAAAAACTACTGAGGACCGAAACCTGTCCGCATCTAAGCGGCCCCTGTTGAAACACTGGTGCACACGCACAGACGCATGGCGTTTCTGTGGATTTAAATGCAGTCAGGCACATTATCAGGCTGTGCTCAGTCAAGCTCAAACATTCCATAACCTCAACCTTCTCCCTGACCCCTCCCTGCTTTTAACAACTGCCGACATAGTTTTGTGCTGTTATGTGATCATGCTCGGATGAAATCTGTCAAACAGCCCCCTGAGTTATTAGGCTGTCTACGTCTGACCTTTCCGCAATCAAAGATATATGACTTAAGGGCTCAGATTTGCCATGGCAACGGGTCCAATTTGCCGCCGTGAGAAAAGGTCTAATTGTTGCAGAAATTTAATGATCTAGCGCGACATCGGGGGCTGTGAGATTTTATGAACTGTTTACGCTATAATTTTCTTTTGTTAATGCATTCCCTGCTTAACCCTTCCACTGCCGGCCGCCTGGAGCGGGAAAGGGAAGGATGCTGTGTATTAGGAGGGGAGGTCTATGCATGTTTGTATGCATGCATGTACTTCAACCTGTTTGCAGATCATGCGTTTAGAAGGTGAAAATAGGGCAGCTCGGTTTCCACGAAAAAGCTCAGTATTATCGCTCCGCCAATGTAGACATCAGTAATATATTCTACAAGGTCAAAGACAACTGAAATTAAAATGTCTAATCAGTTAATTTGTTTTATTGCGATGGACTGGTGTGTGATTGGACACAGGCGAGGCGGGCGAGAGATAGATGGGAGGGAGTGGAGATGCTTAGATATGCACACTGATATTTTGACTGCTCTTGATGTGGGGAAGTATGGCCGTGTTATTCTGTCATTGAATGTTGATGAACCTCCGACTCCTCTCTCTCTCTCTCTCTCTCTCTCTCTCTCTCTCTCTCTCTCTCTCTCTCTCTCTCTCTCTCTCTCTCTCTCTCTCTCTCTCTCTCTCTCTCTCTCTCTCTCTCTCTCTCTCTCCCCCCCCCTCTCTCTCTCTCTCTCTCTCTCTCTCTCTCTCTCTCTCTCTCTCTCTCTGTCTTTTTTGTTTTCCGCCCTCTCCGCCCTTTCCCTCTTTCTTTTTTTTCAATCTATGTTACATTCATACAAGACTGATTTTATTAGTTTGCCGAAATAGACTTATATTTTATATCTCATTAAATATTCAAAATAAATTCAGCATATTTGATACGTTCATACATATTCAGATTCAGTAACAAGGATCAGAATATTGTGATTGAGCCTATACAGCGAAGAATATTTTGAATTTTCTTTTTGCGTGCTGATAATTCCATTCAGAGGAACGAGTTGAATTACAATTGATCTCATTGTTTTCTTATTGCTCTTTAGATTGTTTTTGCCGGGCTGCCTGCACAGTTCTGTCATGAAATATTTTAGTTAGATGAAGTCTTTGGATTTGTTTTCGTACTTTATAGGGTAAAATGCTTTGTGTATTGTTTCAGTGAATTTAGTCGAATCCTTAATATCTTTCCAGTCAGTTTCATCTGATATAATGCAAAATGTTGTTTGGACAGGTAAGACTTTCATAGATGTTTATTTGTCTTGGAACATAATACCATCCCTTTTTAAGAAATGGTATGAGGGAGAGAGCTTTTGTTCTGTAGTCTATTTAATTGCATAGTGTGGGTGAATGTGACCTCCATTAGGTCCAGTAAAGAGGAACGGTCTTCTGCTGTTTGTTTTACTTTAATTCGCAGTAGAAAAGGACTGGCCTTGATTTATTAGCGCTCAGTGTCAAATGACCATGATGAAGTACATTTCCATTTTAAAAGACTTCAGCACTCAATCTGGAAAAGTTACGATGGAAACAAACAACATGATTAGTCAGTGAAGGAGAGAGGGGCACTATGTTGAGATCTGAGGGAGAAAGAGCAATGACCATGTATTAATGGAAGGGACTGTGACATTTCATATTTTATCCATTTACTGTCTGTATACAATATGCAAATTCATACTTCATTACAATCAGAATAAAAAAAGACCCACAGATTAAACATCGTGCAGGGCTTTAATTAAATGAAATGTTTGTTGGGTGAACATTTGCTATACAAGAATAATGCAAAATGTGCTCATTCACCCCTTATATATTACATTATATAATCTTATTATTATATACATATATTACTGTTCAAAGGTTTGGTGTAATTTATTTAATTTTGTAAAATAAACAAGCAAGAATGCTTTAACATGGTCAAAAGTGACAATAAAGTGCACTTTCTATTCATCAAAATATCCCTATAAAATGTAACATTCCACAAAATTAAGCGGAATAACAATTTTAAACATTGGGAAAAATAGTAATACTAATTAAAAAAAGAACATCTTTCTTGAGCACCATGAAAGCATATTAGATTGATTTCTGAAGTATCATGTGACACTGAAGACTGCTGAGAATTCGGCTTTGCTATCACAGGAATAAATTACATTTTTAAAATATTTAAAATTAAAAAGTTATTTTAATTTGTAATATAATATTACAGTTTTTACTGTATGTTTGATCAAAAAGCATTCAAAAATCAAACTGGCGCCAAACTTTTGAACAGTACTGCATATATTTACTGTAGATGTAAATGAATAGATGTATATGTTAAAAGCAATCTGTGAAGTTCAACTAATGCATCATCATATGACCAGCTGGCAGTGGATAGAAAGACTTGTCTATTTGACAGACTTGCAAGATCTTGATGCTTTGCTTAAAAGCTACGCTATGGGTCTTTTGCAGCTTACCTTTCAAATTTACATCAACCCACACAAACTTGTCATTGTAAAGCTTGCAAGGTGAGGAGGTGTGTGTGTGTGTGCCGGCTGCTCTCCAGCACAGTGATGAAGTGATTTTTAAATTAAAATACACCTGTCTTTAGGACAAATACGTGGCACTAATTACTTGTCTAACCTAAATCTCCTACTGCCAGATGTTGCTAAAATACAGAGAGACAGAGACAAATTGTGCGCCACTCTTTTAGCCAGTGCACAAATATAGACGTTTAAATCATTTTTTCCTTGACCCTGTTAGAGAGGCATTCAATGTGAGCACTAAGTCAAGGCTGAGACTAATTGTAACGGTATGGTAGGTATCGCCTAATCTTGTCTCTCTCTCCAGTCTGTCCCTGACATAAGAGGGATTATACGCTTATCTACCCCTCCTCCTTATGCTCCCCTACTCTCCAATTCACATTTCTATTTCAGTTACGTCCTTTTCACCTCTCCCTACCCGTCCTGCCCTCCTCTCCTTCGCTCCACCTTTCCACGCCGTCAAAAAAAAGAGAAAAAACACTCAGTGACTTATACAAAGTGCTGAAGAATTTCATGGCATGCATTAGATTCACAGAGGCCCTCGAAAAACTAGCGAGGTGTCAGTTACAGTAACCCGGTAAGAGCTAGCCAAGAAGATGAAGACGAATCTTTCCCGTGTCTGCTCACTACCAACAAAAAGGCCTGATGGAGAAATCAACCCGGGCTCTCTCTTGCATTCTCATTTTCTCTTCCTTTTGGTTCCTCTTTCCCATTTCCTAACTGTCTATATTTGAATTCTGTATGAGGGGGAAATTACGCGCGGCCACCACAAACAGCCTGCCTCTCCTTTACTTTAAAAGACAGGATAATGAGAGAGAATATCTATTTGCTCAGCGTAATGTGTGTGTTCACACTGATGTTAAGAGACTGGCGCGTCAGCCTGCGTGCCCGTTTCTGCAGCGGGGGAGAGGAATAGGACGTGGCCTTATATGCATTCCGCAAGACTCGACCGCTGATAATGGGCTGTGTGGAATATTTACTTAAAAAAAAAAAAGCTCGCATTTACCACGAGATTGCGGAAAACCATGTCATATTGTTGTGCCCTTGGAGCAAGTTGGGTTTTAAATGATTTGCTCAAGGCACAACAAACATCAGTCAGATGAATAGCAGGACATTAGAGCCCGGAGCCCTTCGGTTTTAAATCCAAATACAAATCGGAATTTAAAGTAACCTTGCTCTTATTCTAGATGAGATGCTGTTACCTAGTGACTCATTGACACCCCATCTTATGAGAAGGCTTGCACTGAATCTGCGGCTGCAGAACTCTGTACAAAACTCTTGTCCTCAGAATTCTAACGCCTTTCATTTACAAAGTTGTACGCTCTCCTGTCCCTTGAATTTTTGTCACTCAATTTGATAATGTGTTCTGTATTATTTATACCAATAAGATTATAATACTCTTATAAGCTCTGTTTTTTAAAAGTATTTTTAAGTATTTTTATTGATTTGTTTATACATTACTTTCTTTCTTTCTTTCTTTCTTTCTTCTTCTCCTAGTGAAAAACAAATATACTAAAATGAAGTATACTACATATACATTCACATAATTATGTACTTAAAAATACCCTGCAATTGTACTTTTGATATACTGAACCTTTATACTTAAAGTCTGCTAAATTGGAACAACTAATGCACTTTAATTGTGCAGAAGTCCAACTAAAGATATACTGAAGTATATTTGATTGTGCTAAAGTGGAGCTATTGCAAGTATACCTTAGGTACACTTGATTATCTTGCATTTAAAGACAGTTAATATTCAAATATCATACAATCCTCATCATCAGCTTAATATTAATAAATGTGCATTGTGCACAAGTAGTAATCCATATAAAGTTTAATTATCATTTTTATATTAGTAAGCCTTGAGCGATATGTCAGAAAATATGTTAATAGATATGAACTATACTTAGTATGAAACAAATGTATTTTAAATATATTACTTTTTACTAGGGTCATCTTATTTACTTATTTATATATATTTATTTATTTTTAACTTTGATATTTAATACTGGATGTTCCATGCTGCTGAATTCAACATTGTCCCTCACAACTGGTGAAAAAGTAAAAGTGTGCAGCTTTAGTGCGGGCCTACTTAAGTGAAGAGTCTCAAATGGTCTCAGTGGTCTCAAATCTTGAATTGCCTGAAATACTCTGATTTTGGATGTACAGCGCTAAAAATACATCTTCTCTTTAAACCCTTACAATTACCCTAGATATTTTTTGAACAAGTTATAGGTTTATAGAGTTATTTGAAGATGACCGTTTTTTTCCCCAAGAACAATTCACAAAGTGTACCTCTAGGGAGAAGTTGTCTTTCTACTGTCTTTAATGTCATCTGTCTGTCTCATTTCCTATTATCAGCATATGCTCAGAATGATGATTTCAGATGGACCGCCAGTAGTCTGGCCTTAACAGCAGACCATCTTCATTTGACATGTCTCCCACGCCTCTCTGTGAAAAATCAATCAATCATTCTAATTATTTGTGCAAATGTACTAATTAGTTATCAGGTGCCCCCTCCACTTGCCTCCCCAGCATCCTCAGTATTCAAAATAAGCTTCAGCGCATGGGAATGGTACAGACCATCAGCAAATATTTACTACTCCCATCTCATTACGTCTGGAGTGGCCACATGTGCTAAAAAGCGGACCGTGAATATTTTAAAGCTCCTTGCATGCTCTAAAATTTACCTTGACCTTTTCATTCTGGTTTGACCACACCAGAGCA
The DNA here is from genome assembly GCF_001515605.1 of Sinocyclocheilus anshuiensis. NCBI lineage: Eukaryota > Metazoa > Chordata > Actinopteri > Cypriniformes > Cyprinidae > Sinocyclocheilus > Sinocyclocheilus anshuiensis. The sequence goes on along the minus strand of NW_015544194.1, from coordinate 2,253,666 downwards.
ACACTGGGGGTCCGTACTGCCCACTGCAGATATGCCTTCATGAGTCTTGATGTTACGCTTTGGGGTTTTGTTCGGCTGCATGCATACAGACAGACAAACAGACGGAAGCACATACGCTCACATACATATAGGATTGATTTTCTCCTCACTCTAGTTCTCTGAGATTTGCTTGTTAAAGACAACTGATATATTTCAGCTTTAGTGTGTCCAGGGGGAAATGCTGACCATTTTTATTTCTCAAGCTCAGTGATTAGCAAGTTGGTATTTGTCAATACAACGGTTATGAATGATTGGAACGAACCTGAATTGGGGGTATAATCTTTTTTTCCGCTGTGCTTTGATATTGCTTGTCTGCATTTTTGTTTAAAAAGAAAGTGATTAATCAATTATTAATTTGAAACTGTGGCATTGACAGAGGCAAAACGATGAAAATATTTTCCATAAATCTGCTGTTTATTGCAGGTGCAATTGAGCAGATGTAAAGTATGGTGTGTGACACGCTTTCCATGCCTAGTAAAAAAACCCTGCTGTCTTTGAAATGTAAGGCACATTGTAGTTTATAACCGAACATCAGGAAAGTCCTCAGAGTGCACTTCTTAATTGTGCCCAGGAGTTCATCTCCTTGTAAAGGAGACAGAGGAGAGAGTAGCTGCGGCAAGCTCTTGACGGCTGGATAGGGCTGGTTAGAGGTCTCTCGGTCCTTGTTGTCTATCTAGTGCTCTGATAAAGCATCTCTCCTCACTGCCTCTGTTCCTGACCTTAATGACACATGAACATATATCATTGATGGTTGTTGCTCTTAATTACCAGGCAGGTTTGTGGTGGTTTGGATATAAAATTAGCATCTAAAATAAAAAAAATTGACATCTTTTTATTGACTTTTTGCTTTTACTTAAATTAAACTTTCAGTTCCTGAATTTCAATTGAGGTAGCAAACAGGATGCAGAATTTGATTTTAAATGTGAGCATGTGTAATTAAAATGGATTAAAAAACTGTAATATTTAACTAAAATCAAAGCTTGTCAAGACAAACTTTGAATGTGTAGCCTTACTTAAATGCTTTAAAAAATGCTTTGAAATGTATAGGTTTACAGGCCTTATGGGCAGAAAGATAGACAGACAGACAGACAGACAGACAGACGGATAGATGGATGGATGGATGGATGGATGGATGGATGAATGGATAGGTAGATAGATAGATAGATAGAGAGATACGCCTCATTCACAGAGCACCCATGTTTTGTGTTTACAGTCTAGATCATTTAAAGACAATACCACGTCAAAGCCAAGCTTTGATCCTTGCGCCAGCTCTTCTTTTCCCAGCGGTATTCACCCCAGCCCTTCCTGCTGTATTGTTCAGGTGTACCTCCAAAGATATTTTTTAACTTCATTGTTAAGAAATCACCACTCAGTGGACATTTTTTCTCTCTTTCCACAATGGACAGTTTGCTTTGTCCTTTCACCCGGAAATGTTGGAGTTGTTATTTTAAACCTGGAAGTCTTGCTTTATAGTGAGACATGACTTACACAGACACAACATCCTTTTCCTTAGGAGAAAAAGGTGGTGACCGCCGATGTCTGGTAGTAGCTCCTTAAACAGCTGGGTTTGTGTTGGGTGTGTGTGTGTGTGTGTGTGTGTGTGTGTGTGTACGCACCAGTCTGGATTCCAGGCTTGACAGTAGCATTGACCAGGAGGAGGAGAAGGACCAAACACAAAGCGATTTAAGGGAGGGAAGAAGATGAGAAGGGGAAGGTGTAAAGCAGCTGTGCTGGGGCCATATGCCAGCCCCTCAGAAGAAGGTAAGGTCTGTCCCTTCACATATCCCTGGCTGAACATCAGAAGGTGGTCACTGGCCATGCCACACACACGACCAGTCAGTTTGATTTAATGAGAGGAGCTTTGGATGCCACCGTCTGGCCAGAGAAGAAAAAAAGGGAAGAAAGAACAAGAAAAAAAATGGGAAAAAGAGTCACATGCCCAAGTCATCCAGCTGCACGGTTGACTGACAGATACATGCCGAAAGTCCCATGACCCCTGAAAAGGCCAGAGCAGCGAAAGAGGAATAGATTTATCACCTCGTTGAATCTGCCCATGGTTGTAGAACGTTTGTGGGATACGGAGGAGAGACTGAATAAAGAAGACTGCTAATGACTACGAGAGTGTGAATGGCTGTGATGTCTGGCACAGGAAACTGCGCGTGTGGCAAGGTTTTAATGATGCATCTGCTCATGTCAAATGATTCTGGACACATGGCAAACCCTTGACTGCTGGAAGCTTTGATGTCATCACCCACACATACACACAAATGCATGCTGGCACGCTTTCCCCCCCCACATAAACACACACAGTCTCACATGTGCGTGCACACGCATGCTCAGCTATGTACCGGGCACTGGTTCACTTTGGCCCCCTCTGGTGCTGCGGTGGCTGATTTTAATGTCCCTGCCTAATGATCTGGCAGCCCTCGAAAGGTAAATGATAATTTGCCTTAAGTGGAGCCTTTAGGCGGAAAAGCCGTGTAATACTTTTTCATTTTTTGAGAAAAACTTGAAAATCTGGCCCTTTTCAAGATGGAGTTATCATTGTGCCATGCACAGATTTCATTTTGAATACTCATTATTTACAAGAAAGCATCCTACCCTGTTCACTCTTACTTCAGGAGTCTGACCAGATGATCTGTCATGAAAGGAGGCGGTGGCGACTGAAGAAGGTTCAGCCGAAGAAGGACTGATGGAGACCACAGTAGGAATGGAGGGACTAAACACTGATTTTAGATAAGTCATCCCCTCTGAAGACTCGCTGTGTACTGGCTTTGTGAAACACAACTCATTGGAGGCTTTATACAGAATATCTGACAGGAATTAACTGGTGTTTCATCAGTCAAAAGAACTGTTGCTGCTGCTTTCTGTTCAGCTGTCCTTAGAAGTAGAAAGTAGTTTCCTATATGCCACTTCTGGCAATTTTTCAGTTTGAGACATCAGATGGTCACTGGGTAACACTGTTTTTTTTTTATTGATGTCAGTGGATACAGCTGTTTCTTTAGGAATGCTAGCCTCAAACAGTTAAACTGACACAATACATTGCAGTTTCCACAGCAGGTGCAATAGTTGCAGCAGCAGCAAGCTCTGATCCACTGCAACAGCACAGGACAGAGATGAAAAGAGTCGGGTTGGCTCGGAGCGGTCGGGGCTTGTCCCTGGGGGCTGGTAATTGGTTAGGGTGAAGGGGAGTTCAGGGCCTGCTTTTGTCTCACCAGTAATGGGAGATGAGAGCTAAGGAGCCGGGCCTTTGGCAGTGGCCTATTGCCACCGATCAGTCGGAAGATTGTAGGCACGTGGGCGCCCTCTTGCTTTTACAGGATCTTCCTCCCTTTCTCCCTCTCTGTCCTCTATGAGGGTATTAAAAGCAGCCAGATGCTCCGGTATCTGTCCTGAGGGGATGGAGGTTAACCGCTGGCTTGAGTGTTTTTCGCCAAAGGCGCGAGAACGGCAGGTATCCTTTCTCCGTTCATCTCCCTTGTATCCGCGTCTCTCGTGCCTTTCTATCACTTTCCTCATCTTTACATGGGCAAACAGCATGCCGTTAAATATCTCTTACTCTTTCCCTGGGTAATGACCAAATTCGCCACTTAAAAGATGATGTTTCTTCCTTCTTTTTATTTCTCTTAAGGTTGGAGCTTTAAAGATAATGCAGCTTTTTAGTGATGATGGCGTAAAGTGAGAGCGGAAATGTGATTCTGAGACATTATGTGGTAATGCAGTGGTTTCGCTACAGCAAAGAATATCAGCCGTTTGATCTTTGAGTGATTCTTCGATAGGGGAGCCCCAGGTGCTATGCCTTAGGAAACATCTGAAATGGTTAAGAGCACTCTCTCTTTACTGTAATGGAGTGAAAAGACTGGATATCGTATGTGCATTTGGAATCTAAAATTCCTCCAGGAGCACAGACTAACTGGAATGTAACATTAACTCGTAGCTTGCACTCAAGAAGGCTTGACTGATAAAGGTATTTTCAGTTGGGAAAACAGAGGTCTTGTAGCCAAGGCGCCATGGTGTTTGTCTGGACGCAGAGTGGACTATGCCTCATATAGTCTCTTTAACTTCTTTAGCTCTTGCTGCACTATTTCTTTCAGATCTCAGTGGGCTTGCGCCCATCTGCTAGCCTGCTAACTCATCCTATCTTTCATCTGCATGTCCTGATCAAAGCTCATTAACACTTCTGAATGAGGGGGAGGTGTCCCGCTAAAGCTAACCCTGAGCGATCTCTCAAGATGATCTGGACACTGGGTTCTCTCATGGCCTGTGATTCTGTCTCTTTGTTTCCAGACTTTGACTAACAGCAATAAAGAGGGCCACTTCTTTGAAATGTTGTTTTTCTTTCTTCGGCGGCAATCTTTGATTCCTCAGGCAAGCCATCCCACTAGTGCACAGCTGCTTGCTTGGCTTGTTGTTCTTGGCATGGCTCTGGTGTTAGCACGCCCGCTACCGGCTTTGTGTAGCACACTCTGAGGCCCTGGCATTTCAAACAACCTCAACGAGCAGCCGCTGAACCACCATTTTAAAACCAGGACACTTGACGAGAGGGATAAATGTATGTGGGTGTTGTGCAGAACTGGGTGTCCTCTTTCTAAGAGCACAAAGACCCCAAGGTTACCTGGAGAAGCCACTGATCCTGTTCCAGGATCTGAATTCCTGTTTCATGCCATTCCATTCCTCAGCACTTCACGTCTGCCAGGTGCAGTTTGCCTGACCTTGGCAGTTTATTGAGATTATATGTTTACCAGCTCCTCTTGATAAATGCTGTCTTGTCTCCTCTTCCCTATCTTCCACATTCCCACAACAATGCCGCATTATTCCCCAGCCGTGCATCTCTCCTTCACTGGATTACCCTGAGGATGGATGCGCCAGAAGTGGAGTAAGCTAATAGCTTTGGATAACACACAGCCAGTGGATGTGTGTGTGCTTGTGTAGTGCATGAGGGAGTGAGAGAACATGTTTGTGCTCAGCCCATGGCTGGTCCAACAGATGTCAGTCATGTGTTTTTGATGGGATCTCAGTGAGAGTTCACACAATATGGCAAGATTGTTGATTAATTTGCTGCCGCACAAGTTTTGGGCTTGGAAAAGGTTTTGGCAGAAGCTAGTCATAGTCAAGGTGCTACTAAATGGCATTTTTATTGATTAGGAGTGCATTGTGTGTGGGATGTTTTAGTTTCTGCATTAATTGATCATTAAATGGGGAACCTAAAAAACAAACGGGTTCAGTGTGTTAGACTGTGGTACTGTCTGTATTTTCTGAGGTGCTGTCGGTTCTAACATTACATCATGTCTTTCCTTCCTGTTAAGTGTAGATCGCTCAATACGGTTAAAAAAGCTGAGCTAACACCTAAATGCTTTAGAATTGACATTTGGGTTTGGCTTCCTGTCTTAAGCTTTTCTGCTCTGAACCAAATTTGAATTTAATGTTTTTGCCTTTTTCTTCCTGACACTCAAATCACTCAGCTGGAGACAAACATGATGTTGAATTTTAACTTCATCATGGTGGTGGTTTGTTCTCATCACTGTGTTAAAGTCACCTGTGTGTACGAGTGGCAGTATTTAGCTGTTTCTGCCCCTGTGTCGTGATATTGTTGCTGGCAAATATGTGATGTGGGGGGTGGGAGTTAGATTTTGTGCGTGTTTGTATTTGTGTGTGTGTGTACGTTGGCGAGGACAGGGGTAGAGGGGCACGGTTACCACGGAAATGGATGTGTTGGCCTCATCAGAGGGCTCCCAGCTGGTGTGGGTTCGGAAGCTCGTCTTGGCAAGCGCACGGTCAGGGGGGAGTTTGCATCTGTGCAGCCTTGGCGCTCAGCTGGAGGGGGTTGGGGAGGTTTTGGGGCTTCTTCCCCCCCCACCCCACACGTCAGGTTTTAAAGGGGACCCACCCACTGCCACCACACAATCCCACTGGTCTTTACACTGGGAGCAAAAATCCATAGAGTTGTCCACTGCTGTTCCTCTTAGCAGTGTCATTGTGTCTCTTTTGTCTTTCTTTGCCTTCTTGAGGATCAGTACACTTTTTCTCTCCTTCTTTCCCTGCTTTCTCTCCCTTACTTCTTGTGTTCTCAGTTCTTGCACTTTGCTTCTCCTTATTCTGTTTTCTTCTGCATCTGGAGTCTGTGTCCAATAAATTCTTTCTCTTAACTGGCTTCATTTAATTTGTTCGTAATATACTGTAATGCCTAGGTGCATATGCTTTTTATTTAGAGGGATTTAAGCACTCTCTCTGTCTTTCGCCTTCTCGTGTGACTTGCAGACTCTGGCATGTATATAGTTTTAAAGTTTCTGTTTTTTACTGTGCAGTTCATTCAGAAACAGCAGCCACTCTACAGGTGTTTAGAGAGTTGACCCGTTGACCTGTGCCCTCTTGAAATGTGTTGTGCATTTGTGTAAAGCTTGGGTAAACATGTTTAGGGTTGTTGAGACATGTGAACTCTGACCTCTCAACGGGGAAGAGTGTGTGAGCTGGTGCAAAGGTCACTGATCTAATTATCATCTATTGTCCCTTGTTCTTCTAAATTAACATTTAATTCGGTATGTGGTATTGACAATGAAAAATGTACTATGTGGGTATTATTACAGTTTGCATTATTTTGTTGTTCTTGTTTATTTATTTGTTTATTGGGGTAATTATTGGTAGTATACCATGTATACAACAACAACAACAATAATAATAAAAATAATAATGATGATGATGATGATGATGATGATAATAATAGGTTGTCAATCATTTAAAATTTAATTAATTTAAAATGTATTGCATGGTGTGATTTAATTCAGTGAATTAATCAGCATAATTCATTGCCTATACAAATTTTGATATATCTGTTTGAGGTCCAAGGTTTTTTTTTTTTTCCTCAAGATCTCAAGAGAAACATGAAGGTGACAATTCCTTATGCAATTTACATGTGTTACTTACTTGCATGATTAATTGTGTTAATTTTTAGGTTATTTTCTTTATAATTAATCACACTTTGAGAGCTCTAATTATTACACATTTTTACATTCAAATGTTTCTTGCACAGCTGCTTCTTGTGACATCCACTTCCTCCCTCTCACATCTCCCTATCCATCCATGCGTTTTGTGTGCTCTAAAAAGAGACAACAGAAAGTTGCAGTCTTGTACCTGATGAGGGCTCAAAATAGCTGAACACTGCAAACATGAACAGGCATGGAAGGCTTGAAGAACCTGTCTGTCTTTCCTGTCCATAGTCATGTGGCACTGGTTCCAGCAGTGCTGCCTGACTGCCAGTCTGACACGCTGTGAGTCTTTCTCACACAGTGACACTGGAGGGGACAAGGGCAGCTTTTGTTCATTTTCTGCTTGCCCGCATCTGCCTGCAATAGACAAGACCACTTCTGTGTCCTGGCATCTGCTGGCTTTGATATGGCGTTCTGATTCAGTTAAGTCCAGAGCAAAATGAGACAGGCAAGGGTCACGCAGGCCACATCTCTCTTAATGCAGTGCTTTAAATGAGCATTTTTCCTCACTTTATGTTACATACATGGCATTTGAGTTTTGTGTTGCACTAGTGTTGGGCGATATGCTCAATTTTCATATCGTCCTATCGTCAGCCTGTGAGATCGCGATACACGATATTATCGTGCTAATTTATTTAATGATTTATTTACCCAGTTTCATTGCTGGAAAGTGAACCAACTCCAATGTAAGGCTAAAAGCAGCCTAATGTTTTTAATATGACTGAATTTGTATTTAAAACAGTTAAACTCTGCGGACCTGGATACGGGTCCAAAATGACGTTAAAAAACGCCCCGAGCTTAAGTGGTTTTAACATGAAAAAAAAATTATTAGAAACATCGTAAGTTACTAATTATAATGCTTACATTTAGTCAGTTATTCAAAAAGCAGCTACAGAAAACGAGCAAAGAACATTACATTACCAAATAACAACATCACAAGCTCAGTCTAGCGCGAGACTGCACTTTAAAAACATTCCCATTAAAATCAGTTCATCTGCACTGTATATGAATAAATCTCTTATACTTACATACATCGCACGTACTTCTGCACTTTGTTGTTTATGATGAGAGAATTCGCGATTCAGAATTCAGTCAGCGCGTGCTGAACAACGGAACTCCGCTTTTTCAGTGGTGAGTCATCTGAACGCCTCTGATTGGCCATTGCATTCATAAGCTCAGCATAATTGTGTGTGATTGGTTATAACGCGCAATACTGTAAAACACAGAAAAAGAAATACAATGCAACAAATAACCCCTAATATTAATTAGAGAGTATTAGTAGCCTGATAATAATAATAATAATAATAATAATAATAATAATAATAATAATCGTCTTGCTATCGTCAAAGGGATCAGCCACAGGCGATTTCTCTGACTATCATCGATACACGATACTATCGTCTATCGGCACAACCCTATGTTGCACAAATATATATATATATTTTTTAATACGTTATTTTATGTTTCCGTTAATTTGTAGTAATAAAAAACTGAAATTCAAATCATGTAATTTCCAGATCAATCTCTTCTCCATGTAATTTCCTGTGTCCTATTTGACAGTCTCTTTCTATAAAATGGCAAAAAGGCAAAGCAGTTTACTGTATGTATGCTTGTATATATACATGTGGACATGTGTAAGAATGATTATTTAGTGCTGTAAGTATCTAGGAACTGATATGTGCTGTTTTGTTGTTGTCTCCTGCAGTGAGAAGTGTCTCACACACGTTGACCTTTGATCACAGTGCTGTCAGTGGCTTGCAGCAGCCTGGCACAGCGCTACATTAAAGGCTGGTGCTGCCTCAGAAATGCTGTGTGATAGTGTGTGATAGTTCAGTGAAGAGCAGGAAAAGGCAAGAGCATTTATCAGTCAGCCACACTCTCTCAAATGTTTTATCCCCGCTTTCATTTACTTCCTGTTTCCTATTTTCGTTTTCCACTTCCTTTGTATGCCTCTTTCTTTCTTTCGTTCTTTCTTTCTTTCTTTAGCTCTTTCTTTTGCTCTTTCTTTATTTCACTCTTTCTTTCGCTCTTTCTTTCTTTTGCTCTTTCTTTCGCTCTTCTGCTCTTCCAAATCAATTCAAATTAGCTTTATTACCATGACTTGTGGAGTATTGCCAAAGCATTGGCAATTACATGTAATGAACAAAATAGTGATTATATACAGTACACTGCCTTTCAAAAGTTTGGTATCAGTAAGATCAGAAAGAAAGAAAGAAAGAGAAATGGACAGAAAGAACAAAAAGAGTGTTGCAACAACATGTTCAATCATTTATTCATTTTTTTATTGATTTATTATACATACACTGCCATTCAAAAGTTTGGGATCAGTAAGATTTTAAATGTTTTTTAAAGAAGTTTCTTATGCTCATCGAGGCTGTATTTCTTTGATCAAAAATACAGAAAAAAAACATATTGTGAATTCTTATTGCAATTTCTAATATTGGTTTCCTATTTTAATATACTTTAAAATAGAATTTATTCCTGTGACGCAAAGCTGAATTTTCAGCATCATAACTCCAGTCTTCAGTGTCACATGATCCTTCAGAAATCATTCTAATATGCTGATTTATTATCAGTGCTGGAAACTGTTGTGCTGCTTAATATTTTTTTTTGGAACCTGTGATACTTTTTTCTTTGATTCTTTGATGAATAAAAAGTTAAAAAGAATGAAAATTTATTCAAAATAGAAATCTTTTCTAACAATATATCTATCACTTTTTTTTTTTCAACTGTCACTTTTTATCCATTTAACACATCCTTGCTGAATAAAAGTATTAATTTCAACAGTTTCCAGCACTGATAATAAATCAGCATATTAGAATGATTTCTGAAGGATCATGTGACACTGAAGACTGGAGTAATGATGCTGAAAATTCAGCTTTGCTTCACAGGAATAAATTATATTTTAAAGTATATTAAAATAGAAAACTGTTATTTTAAATTGCAAAAAGATTTGACAAAATTACATTTTTTTTCTGTATTTTTGATCAACTAGATACAGCCTTGATGAGCATAAGAAACTTCTTTAAAAAATGTTAAAAATCTTACTGATCCCAAACTTTTGAATGGCAGTGTATGTATAATAATAATAAAAAAAAAAAGAATAAATGAGTGAACATGTTGCTACAACACTCTTTTTTCTTTCTTTCTTTCTTTCTTTCTTTCTTTCTTTCTTTCTTTCTTTCTTTCTTTCTTTTTCTTTCGCTCTTTCGCTCTTTTGCTCTTTCTTTCTTTCGCTCTTTCGCTCTCTTTCTTTCGCTCTTTCGCTCTTTCGCTCTCTTTCTTTCGCTCTTTCGCTCTTTCTTTCTTTCTTTCTTTCGCTCTTTCTTTCTTTCTTTCTTTCTTTCTTTCTTTCTTTCTTTCTTTCTTTCTTTCGCTCTTTTGCTCGCTCTTTCTTTCTTTCTTTCGCTCTTTTGCTTGCTCTTTCTTTCTTTCTTTCTTTCTTTCTTTCTTTCGCTCTTTTGCTCGCTCTTTCTTTCTTTCTTTCGCTCTTTTGCTTGCTCTTTCTTTCTTTCTTTCTTTCTTTCTTTCTTTCGCTCTTTTGCTCGCTCTTTCTTTTGCCCTTTTTGTTCTTTCACTCATTCATGCATTCTTTTACTCTTTAGCTCTCTCTTTTTAATTCCTTCTGTCCTTCAGTTCTTCCTTATTTTCCTACTTCCCTTTTCCCTCTTTCTGTCTATTTTTTCTCCCTTTCTTTGTGTCTCCTTTTTTTAAGAAAGACAGACGTGTACTGCTCTTCTTTCACACCCCTCTTCCCTCTCTCTGATATTGCTGTCCTGGGGCATTATAACATGTTCAACAGCATGTTACTGCCCCGTTTTATGCTCGCTCCCCCACCAGCATAGCCAGCGCTCAGGAAGGGATAGCGATGCCTGCTTAAACACTAAAGATATAAAACACAGTTACATATGTAGCAACCTAGTGATCTCCATTTGTGTTGAGTTACAATAAAATGAGACCCAAGCTCCATTCCCTCATGTCAAATATACACCATTCATTCGATTTTTTTTTTTTGGTAGTTTTGAAATGCTCAGCTGCGTGGAAGCTTATTTGCATGCAATATGTCTGCTGCCTTTTTTCATCTTTCGTTACCTTTGCAGACCGGTTTGGTCTATCTCTCCCCCTTTTTTTTTTCTCTCTCTCTCTACCTCCGAGCTGATCTAATGATTCATGGAGCTACATCGAGCTGCTTGTCGGAGATCAATCATCTTGGTCGGAGCATTCTGCCGATTGTTTGAGTAGGGGGCCATTAGAGAGAACTGTTTGGAAGTGTTTTGTGAACCTAAGCCGCTTCAAAGGTCAGAGAATCAGAAAAAAACAGTCTTTCTGAAAAGTGCTGCTGTGTGTGTGTGTGTGAGAGAGAGAAAGAGAGAGAGGCCTTGTCAGCCTCGTTGTGACTCCGCTGCCCTTTGTTAGTATGAATGCTTAAACAGCTCACCACGAGCTCAGAACCCGGGATAAATAATTTCCACTGTCTGTCATGCCGATCTGAAATATGCACGGCTACAGCTCGGGCGGAAAGATGAGACAAAAGGAGAGAAGAGGAGAGGTGAGCCGAAAAAGCTGGCTTGGAGAACAGGCGCACATAAGAAGGCTGTTTTATGTGGCTTGTCAATACCTACTAATGAGAATCTCCACTATGATTGCTAACATTGCTAACATGCCGTAAACTTCTGTGAACGGGGGCTCTTGAAAATCTCAGAGTTCCGTTTTCGGGAACTTGTCAAAGCTGTTATAATTTTTCCAACTCACTCTTGTTGTGAGGAGCAGCAGTTTCATTGTTTGAGATCTGAAAGTTTTGTTGCAGCAGAACTTTCTGTGCATTTTTATGCGCAAGAGTCAACTTTAAAGATCAAATGCCTGACAGCCTTGATGACCTTGCGAATGTGCAATTTGAAACTGATGTGCATTCATGGCAGAGCCACAATTGGCATTAAAGTGCAGCGTGCACTTTTTGAGACAAGTGGAAGAAACTTGTCCATGATTCACATTAAGTTAATGGGTGAAAATGACACAAGACTCCTAACTGATTAAATACAGTCAGATGTTTTTGTGATGCACAGAGCCACTTGTTCTCTCTCTCTCTCTCTCTCTCTCTCTGAAAAAAATAAGTGGTGTTTGTCAGCTCGGTACTCCAGAAATTAAAAAAGAATTAACTTTTTTTTTACTCTGCCTCTGTGGGCGCCAAACCTCAGCATCGTGTGTTTGATTGAGGAAGGCATGGCAGAGCAGACGTCCCCCCACCCCTGAACTCGCAGTGCCCTGGTAAAAACCGAGGGGGTGGTGGCTGCAGGAAATGTTTACATGTGATAGCTGGTTTAAGACCCAGCAGTTTGCCAGTAATTGGGTAAGCTGGCACAGCGGTGAAGACCTTTTGTTGCACATTCGTCTTGAATCAAAACCACTTTTCCACACCACAAAAGGGGAGCTGAATTGAAATCAGCTGTATTTGGTTGATTTAAGACAGTTTCTATTTCATGGAACCGCATTTAAGGCAGCTGTAGCCTCACCATCGTGCGTCTGCTTGCCAGGCATCTCCATGCTGTCCAAGTCCCATTCACTAAATCATTTTAAGAGACCGAAATGTTTAAATGTCCCCTCAACAATGGAGGAGCTGTCTCAGTGTCTATCAGGATTGGATGGTGTGCGCAGTTTATTGAAGTTCTGTATGAAACGAAGACGATCCATGCTGATAATTATCTTATTTCCTGTTTTGCTGGTTGCTTGAAAACTTAATGATGCTGCTATTTTAGACTCTTTTTTTTTTTTTAGTTTATATTTTTTATTTATTTATTTTCTGCCTCCCAGTTCTTGGGAAGAGAGAAAAGTAGGACGCTCACATTGCAAGTATTGCACAACCCCACTTTCTTGTTTGTATTTTTCTTTTTCTTAAAGGCACAAATTATTTTAAAAATAAACAAACAAAAAAGCATTTCTCAACTGGAAGAATATTTAATTGTTTTTTGATTGCTTTGGATATGGCCATGGGAATTCCTAGTTTTAAATATTTAAAGACATGCAATCCTGCATGAAGCCATATTTCACTTGGCGGTTAGCTGCATTTTTTCCACGCTCAATAATTATTCTCCGAAAACAGTCTAAAAACATCAAATACATAAATATTTGAATTTCTGTTCAGCGGAGAGCATAAATTAGAAGGAAATCTCAGGGTATCCTCGGTCCTCTCAGAAACACACAGACAGAAGGGACGGAGAACGGCAGAGAGCCTTTGGCCAGAGGGTGGCAGCAGTGAGTAGCCCTTGCCACAGAGGTCTGCCAGTCTGATTATAATTTATGATCCATTTCTATTATAGGTGGGCAGTGCAGAGATAGTTACAGCAATAATTATCAGAGTGAAGCGTTTCCTAGGCAACTAGAATCTTTTTTTTCTTCTCCATTCATGCGGGCGTAGCAAAAAGTGAGTGTCTGTGTGTGTAGCATGACATGGCTAGTAGGCCTGTGCTACTGGTATCGACACTCCAACTGCTGCATGTGACGATTTCACTGTGTTCTACCTCTGCAGGCTTCTGTCTGTGTACAATCCCTGCAGGCTGGACCACACACGCACTGCCTTTTTTTCCCTCCTCCCATTTCTTGCATATTTGCAAAGATTAACATTTAATATACTCTTCATTCCATTTTGAAGTACAAAACAACTATCTTGGCCAACTACCTGTTTTTTTTTGTTGTTTTGTTTTTTAAACAAGCAAACGATTATGGGAATTACGTTAACGGCTTAGACTCTTTCTTACATCCTTTACGACTGACAATATTGCTGTCATTTTTCTGTACTTCTCTGTTTCCTTCATGTTGGCAGTAGCAGCACGAGTGTTATCCCTGTCTTCACCTCAGCAGCCACGTCCTCTTGGGTCCTACACAAGCCCCCTGCACAATTACAGGACAGCCCTAATTCCTTATCATAAAAATCCAATGGTGTAATGTTAGAGGAATTGCTGTGTTGAGGCTAAACAATAGGCCTCGCACACTACACTTTGTGTCGTTAAACTCAGCATGCAAGCTTTGAAGTGTCCCTTAATTCGGCCATGCTGCGCCTCTTCCTCATGAAGATATTGCAACAATATGAAGAAAACCAAATGAGAGAGTCAGAGAGACAAATAGAGATGTAGCCATCACCTTCACTGTGAACCTCTTTTATTTTCACTCCTGTTAGGTGTACTACAGAGATTACTTAGACCCATTACCATAGTTATGGTTAGGCGGAGCACCAGAGCAATAGAGAAACAGTGTTCTCCTGGTACTTCATAGGCAAGTCAGACGTCTGGCTTCGCACCTATGCAATATTCCCACAAGGGCTCTAGTGTTCACATTTACCACAAAAGCAATACACACTTGAAAAGTTTGCATCACCAGACAGCCGCTGCTGAGGACGTACGCTTAATTTCAATCACATCATTTGAGTGGGAGGGAAGAAATCAGTTAGTGGAGGGGAAACATTATTTGAGATAAGATTATTTGAGAGGATTTTTTTGCTACTTGCTTTGATGTTAAAGAGAATTAAAGGGATAGTTCACTCAAAAATAAATATATATTTTTTGTGTTATTTCTATTTTTGGTAAATTCAACCTCATGTCCTTCTATAGCATATGAATATGCACTGTTGGCCATTAAAAAAAAAAAACGCTTGAACATTCTGCTAAAAATATTCTTTTGAGTTCTACAGAAGAAAAAAAAAAGTCAGGTTTGGCATAACACGAGGGTGAGTAAATTATGACAAAAATATTATTGTTTTGGGACAAACTGTCCTATTAAAGAAAAGAAGAACCCTTTTGCTGGAAAGTCCAGCTTAACCTGCTAACTGTTTTGGAACATAGTCGCTGGTTTCTAGCTGGTTTAAGATGGTCATTAGGCGGCACAAGCTGCTGGACCAGCTGCTAGACCAACAAACAAACCAGCTACCCACTAGTCATGCCAGATTAAGGTGATTTTTGGAACATGGTTGTCAACTCTTTAATGACTAGGGCTGTCATGATATCAGATTTTTACTGTGCAATTATCGTGGCCAAAAGAATTCACGTTAACGAACAATACTATCACAATATATATATATATATATTAAAATGTAAAAAAACAAGTAAAAATAAATAAATGAATAAAAAATAAATACATTAATACATTAATACATAGAAATGATTTTTAACTTATTTTCTAACTTCGTTTATTTTGTGTTTTGTCTTTTTCGGCCAGTGAATTATATTATTAAAAATTGGAGTTTACAGAGAAGGAGAGAGAGTTTGTAACCATAACTTAAAAAACAAAACAAAAAAAACAGGCAAACAACTTACTGTTGATTGGCACTTTCTACTTTTCTGGCACTGTCGTACACAGTGTTTTTTTTTTTCATCTGGTCTCGCTTTCATCTGTCACTTCCACCTTCCGTTTTATGATGGGTGGCAACCAGCATTAAGGTGCAATACTGGACTATTTACAGTATTACTGTATGTATACTATTAGCATGACATCATACATTTTTTTTTTTAAATATCGCGATTATCATCAGCACCGGAATATTGCGACACTCCTACTAATGAGCAACTTGGACCAACTAAAAATGACTTTACTATGAAATACAGGGCTCAAACTTGTGTCACCACAACTAAATGTGCCAGATCACATGCGCTAACACACACATTTGGACATTGCCTTGTCTAGGTAATACAGTAGTTGACCTTGGCTTCCAAAGTTAGTGCTAAATGAGAGACCTCATTGCCACGGTCTCCCTCAGTCGCAGCAGGGTATGTAATGGATACGTGGAGATCTTCTCACAGAGATCTGTTGGGGTCTGGGGAGGTGTGGGCTCTGTTTCACCTCCTGCCCCAGAGCAGATTTTGTGGTGGTGCTGATGGTGGCTGGCATTAGTACCTCTGGGAGTTTGAAAGCGAATCCGTTACTCGCAAGGGGTTAAAAAGCTGACGGGGAGGGCTCTCAGTACCCCCAGAGTGTGTCATTGATTGAGGCACTTGCTTGGGAGGTGTGGGCTCTGTTTCACCTCCTGTCCCAGAGCAGATTTTGTGGTGATGCTGATGGTGGCTGGCATTAGTACCGCTGAGAGTTTGAATGCGGGTCTGTTGCTCGCAAGGGGTTAAAAAGCTGATGGGGCGGGCTCTCTGTACCCCCAGAGTGTGTCATTGATTGAGTCACTTGGCTGATATGTCACCACCAGGCACACAGATGGATGAAAACACAAACAGTGCAGCCGCGAACACCTTATCCGAGCCGTCGCATATGTGCGTGTACGTGTCGTGTGTGTTTGTACGATTGCCCGCGAGTCGCGATAGTGTGAAAATCTCTGGATACGACGGCGTAGTGTGTTTTGTCCACACGCTTTCCACACAATCCTCAAGTGTCTTCCCTTCTCGTTCTCCCTCGTCCCTCCTCCCTCTCTCTGTTTTGCTCTCTCTCGTTCCCTTTTCTTTTGCCTCTCTCCACCCTGAAGTGCCCTTTTTAATTGAACAGTCATCTGTCGGCTGTTTTCCCTTCTCCCCTCCTCCCTTCTCCAACATCAGTCCATCCGATGGCTTCAGCCACTCTCTCTTCCCTTCTTTCTCTCTCTCTCTCTCTCTCTCTCCTCCATCATGCCATCTGCTTACAGCCCAGTGACTGGCAAGTACTATGCCATCTCTCCCTACCTCCTTTCATCTGTCCCTCCCTCCCTCTCTGCTGGCATTGTTTGTTTGCATGGGTTGCTGTGCCTTTAAGACCACTGCCTGCGACTCGGGCCTAATATCATTAATCTGTACAAACTTGGTGTGACAGAAGCAGGAGGCACCACAGATTGATGACATTTTATTGTTATTGCAGTGCTACTATTAACTGTTCTGCGCTTCTGCTCGCATTTTTTTCCAAACATTATTTGAGAAAAGATTATGTGAAAGGACTTTTTTGCTACTTGCTTTGATGTTAAAGAGAATTAAAGGGATAGTTCACCCAAAAGTAAAAATTTTGTCCTTATTTATTCACCTTCATTTCCTTCTAAACCTGTAGAAATTACTCACAGTTACTCATAGAAAAAAACCCAGCTTGGACATTCTGCTAAATATCTTCTTTCGGGTTCTACAGAAGAAAGTAAGTCATACATGTTTGCAATAACATGAGGACAGAATGGTGACAGAATTTTAATTTTTGGAACAAGCCGTCCTCTAAAGGAATTGTTGGGGAGAAGAACCCCTGCTGGAAAGTCCAGTTTAAGCTAACTGTTTTGGAACATGGTCGCTGGTTTCTAGCTGGTCTAAGATGGTCATTAGGCGTCACAAGCTGCTAGACCAGCTGCTAGACCAACAAAATAAACCAGCTACCCACTAGTCATGCCAGATTAAGGTGATTTTTGGAACATGGTTTTCGTGGTTGTAGTGACTAGAGCTGTCACGATATCAGATTTTCATGACGCAATTATCATGTCCAAAAGAATTCATGATATTATCACAATATCTATAGAAATGTTGAACAAAAATAAATCAATGAAAAATAAAGTAAATAATGCTATCAGTCAGATTAACTTTAACTTAATTTCAAACTTAGTTTATTGTGTGTTTTGTCTTTTTTGACGAATGAATTATACTCAAAAATTGAGTTTAGGGAGGCGGAGAGAGAGTTTGTAACCATATAACTGTACAAAAACGTACAAAAACATGCTATTGATCAGCACTTTCTACAGACTGGAGTGTTGTACACCCCGTCTTTTTACGGAATCAGAGAAACACTTTTTTTCTCTTCCCATTGTGGGTAGAATGTCTCGCTTTTGTCTGTCATTCTGACAACATGATTTTGTAGCTGTTGTAGCTAGACATTGCGTTGTTGTCGTCTTTGTCTGTTTTATGATGGGTGGCAACAACCAACAATAAGGTGCAATACTGCCATCTATTATTTTGGAGCATCAACCAGATAGTTACTGGCTCTAGATTATTTACAGTATTACGGTATATGTAGTATTAGCATGATATCATAAATGTAGTTTTAAATATTGCAATTATCAATACCGGTATATTGTGATACTCCTTCTAATGAGCAACTTGGACCAACTAAAAACTACTGTATTATGAAATTCGTGTCGCCACAACTGAATGTGCCAGATCATGTGTACTAACACACACATTTGGACACACATTTGTCTTGTCTAGGAAACACAGTAGTTGACCTTGGCTTCCAAAGTTAATTCTAAATGAGAGACCTCACTGCCACGGTCTCCCCCTGTCGCAGCAGGGTACGTAATGGATACGTGGAGATCTTCTCACAGAGATCTGTTGGGGACTTGGGAGGTGTGGGCTCTGTTTCACCTCCTGTCCCAGAGCAGATTTTGTGGTGATGCTGATGGTGGCTGGCATTAGTACCGCTGAGAGTTTGAATGCGGGTCTGTTGCTCGCAAGGGGTTAAAAAGCTGATGGGGCGGGCTCTCTGTACCCCCAGAGTGTGTCATTGATTGAGGCACTTGGCTGATATGTCACCACCAGGCACACAGATGGATGAAAACACAAACAGTGCAGCCGCGAACACCTTATCCGAGCCGTCGCATATGTGCGTGTACGTGTCGTGTGTGTTTGTACGATTGCCCGCGAGTCGCGATAGTGTGAAAATCTCTGGATACGACGGCGTAGTGTGTTTTGTCCACACGCTTTCCACACAATCCTCAAGTGTCTTCCCTTCTCGTTCTCCCTCGTCCCTCCTCCCTCTCTCTGTTTTGCTCTCTCTCGTTCCCTTTTCTTTTGCCTCTCTCCACCCTGAAGTGCCCTTTTTAATTGAACAGTCATCTGTCGGCTGTTTTCCCTTCTCCCCGCCTCCCTTCTCCAACATCAGTCCATCCGATGGCTTCAGCCACTCTCTCTTCCCTTCTTTCTTTCTCTCTCTCTGACTCTCTCCTCCATCATGCCATCTGCTTACAGCCCAGTGACTGGCAAGTACTATGCCATCTCTCCCTACCTCCTTTCATCTGTCCCTCCCTCCCTCTCTGCTGGCATTGTTTGTTTGCATGGGTTGCTGTGCCTTTAAGACCACTGCCTGCGACTCGGGCCTAATATCATTAATCTGTACAAACTTGGTGTGACAGAAGCAGGAGGCACCGCAGATTGATGACATTTTATTGTTATTGCAGTGCTACTATTAACTGTTCTGCGGTTCTGCTCACATTTTTTTCCCTCTACCTCCACACACGCCTGGCAGAGAGAGACCAGGGAAAGGGAGAGATTTGCAAATTGAACACACTGCTGGTTTGATACAGAGAAAAACGGATTAATTTAAGTGTAAAATTGCTGTTTTGATGTTATATTTCAGTGTTTTTATTTATTTTTTGGCAATAAATGCAGCTGAATCATTGGTCTTGTTTTCTCTTAAGGCCTACAGAGACGAGTGAGAAGCACTTAATTTGCAAACAATGGGGATTCTGTTGTTTTTCTTGTAATATAAAGCTTTTATATACTTTTGAGAAATATGTATATTAATGCTGGATGTTTATTATCATGGACTGTATAACGCTTGATGCACAGTGCAGTTTTATTGATCCACAACACCTCTTACATTTGTACTGGCTTGAGTATCACAGCCTAAATATTACATCAACAGCTATATCTATTTATCACTGAGGTTTAAAACTGAAAATATTGCTTTTAATATATTACCATTATTACAGCTACTGTCACTACTATCACTGAGTTAAGTGCAACTGTCGGCACTGCTAAAATTGTGAAAACAATGGCGTAAAAAAACCCTGTTGGGTCTTTTACTCACCCATTCACTCATCCTTAAGCAGAATATCTGAGCGTTTTATATTTTATTTTATTTATTTATTTTATTATTATTATTTTTTTCCCCACACATTTATTTTTATTTTGTTTCTTTGACAAAGAAAATTGCTAGAAATTATACAAGAGTTTCCAATTCATACATTTATAAAATTCATACATATTATAATGGAAAAGCATTACTGACTGGTTTATAATTTTTAGTCTGTTTTGAAAATTACAGAACTTAGTATAAATGTCTTATAGGCTACTTTTATTAAACTTTCATGGTGCTGTGTAATATTTAGAGCTTGGCAATATAAATCACCATCCGCTTGGACATTCTGGACATTTTTGTGTTTCATGAAAGAAAAAAATATAATAATGCAGTTCTGAAATGACATGTTGGATGAGTAAATGATGACTAAACAAGGATCTAATTGTTGGTTGTTATGTATCTGTTGAAGTTGTGAGCGTGACAGAACAACTCTTGTTTAGGGAAAGTTCAATTAGTAAAAAAAGGCTGGGCATGTGTGTGTGCGTGTTTCACTGATATGCTCAGGGTTGTGCCAGGGAGTGTTGGCTGTACAAGGTCAGACCCAGAGCTCATTAAGAACAGAGGAGGGGGGTGGGGGTCCCAATTCTCCCATTCTCACTAACCTTATTCTGTAATTAGCCATTGTTTCCTCTTAACACTCTGATCAGGGAGGGGAAGGACATGAAACCTATTAAAGAACAGAGCTCACAAGCACCCAAGACATACAGTTACAGTAGAGCTTTCTCATTGTATATCATTTCCCTTTTGGGGAAAGGTATCTGGTATTTTCAACATCAAGACCACGTTCTGGAGCTCCTAGTCCACAGTTGGGTGATCATATTGCAGGCACTTTCCAAGGCAAACATGTCATGTATGGCCCCCTCCATATGGCACGTTGTGGTAGGTTTTAAGAGCCCATAAGATCCAGAGGCTTCAGTAAAAGTCAGGCCTGCTTAATGTTGATTGATGGGTGCACACTTTTCTTCATCAGTCTCTCGCTTTTTTAGATTCAGGTTTAGATACAGCTGACCTGCAAAAAAGTACCAAAAAAAAGCAGGGGTAGAAAGTGAATGTGTGCATGTTGCATAGGTAAGTGACATTTTTTTGTCCTATAAATTAATTAAAGAAAAAATCACATCTAAAATGGCTTGCGACTAAAATGATTTATGGTTTATCTTTTTTAATAAATCTGGCAATTTAACCTTTTTTGACATGGCAACTTTCGTAAGTGGTGTAACTCTAGGTTTAAACTTTTATTTAGACTTTTCTTGCTTTCCAAAATCATATGAATTCAACACAATACTAATAATAATATGTTCTTATTGTTCTTGTTCTTCTTCTTTAATAATTATTATTATTACTACTACTGCTACTACCAATAATTCATTGTGGAATCTATCTATCTTCTAAAATCTAAGACCATGATTTTAGAAGATTTTTTTCTCTCTATCATGGACACTTATGAATGTCATTGACCCACATGGTTACATGCTTAACAAAGACAAAATCACCATTCAAATGTAACAGCAACAACAACAACAACAACAACAATAATAATAATACTAATTTATTATTATTATTATTAATAATATTATTTAATAATTATATATTACTAATACTAATAATTAATCTAAGTTGTGGAATCTATCTATCTTCTAAAACCTAAGACCATGATTTTAGAAGATTTTTTTCTCTTTATTGTAGACACTTATGAATGTCATTGACCCACATGGTTACATGCTTCAACAAAGACAAAAAGCACCTTTCAAATGTAATAATAATAATAATAATAATAATAATAATAATAATAATAATAATAATTAGTGCTGTCAAACGATTAATCGCATCCAAAATAAAAGTTTTTGTTTACATAATATATGAGTGTGTACAGTGTATATTTATTATGCATATACAGAGATACACACACATACAGTATATATTTAAGAAAAATATGTTATGTTTATATATTACATATATTTATATATAATTTAGGGATGCACGATATATCGGCCACCATATCGGTATTGGCCGATAAATGCTCATTTTTTCTGTTATCGGTATCGGCCCGATAAGAAAATTTGGCCGATATCTTAAAGCCGATAAATAATGCATTATTTCCTTCAGAGACACT
>NW_015544194.1:2210969-2230359 GCF_001515605.1 Sinocyclocheilus anshuiensis | reverse complement strand
ATAAACTCAGACATAATTTAACTAAAATTAAAATAAATAACAAATACAAATAATACAAATCAAATGACTTAACGATGAGTTTATCAGTAATCCTAAAAAAATAACACTGTCAAACTTACATGCTAAATAACAACAACTTACTGACACATAGTAAGAAATGGTTATAAAAATTGAAACAGAAGTGAAACAAATAATAGGAAAGAGGAGAAATAAAAAGCGATACTTACCCTTTGCCGGATATTATATATTATATATACATAATAAATATACACAGTACACACACATATTATGTAAACAAAAACTTTTATGCGATTAATCACACATATTATGTAAACAAAAACTTTTATTTTGGATGCGATTAATCCCGATTAAACTGTAATTACATGAGATTCCAACAGCCATTAATTCATAAACATTTTTTGCTGGAAAAAATATTAGATATATGGCAAAGCGTTACTGATTGATGTGTTGCCTGATACAAGTCTGTTGTGTTGGTATATTAAGCAACCCAGAATGTGAATGTGTTTGACAGCATTGCAACTTAGTTCCTCAGTCTCCTCCCTGCCTTAATCTTTCTCCTACTGCAGGCTGGCGGTGGTCCATCCATCTGATGAGAACTTCCCTCCTGTCCAGATCAACCTGCCACCTGCCCATCAATCAGTTCCCAACAGCTACATTCATTTTGAGATTTGACAATTATACAAGTTGGACAACATCACTCATATCTATCCCAGCATCAATGAGCTACAATCTCTACTCATGAGCCACCTTTAAACCCCTCAGCAGATACGCAGCCTAATGTCATCTTGGCTGATGTCGAGACAACAACATTTACCAACACGTCAGCCTGGCATCCAAAAGCATTCGCAATGTTTCAGAAACCGTGTGACCAAATTGCTGCTAAATTGCAGCCTTCACAAGCGCTATTGCATTGTGTGTCGCCGTCTAGGCCTGTCTGTTAGACGAAGAAGACTTTATGAGGCCGAAACGGATGAGGAAAGGGACGAGAACAGTCAGTCATGTGGGATCGGAGATGCGGTGAGAACAACGAGAGGGGGACAGACTTGATGGGATTTCCGAAATCCATGCGGGCCATGATGAATGTCTGAAATTGGTTTGTCTGGAGCTTGATAAGTCATTTGTTTTCATTAGCCTGATGGTAGCCTAAGTCCATAGTGGTAGACTGATTGGTGTGTGGTTGAGGGGGCTTGGATGGAGATGAGGCCTCTCTCCTGTCCTACTCTTCATCCCGCTCTAAGAGAATTATCCCGGCTCAAGGGCCCGCACCCCTGTGGACAGCTCCTGATCAGATAGGCCTCTGACAGCAAAATATCATTCACTCCCTGTCGCCGCTGTGCTCTCGTTGGAGCATGTCCATTAAATATTGACGAGCCGTTATCTCCGGGCACTGAGGGAGACGTAAAAATAACGCAAAGAATGGAGAGAGGGGATGGGGAGCGGGAGATAAAGTCAGATGTGAGCGGCTCAACTTACAAATCCAAAACGCCGATCCCTCGCGCTCTACGCCGCTCAATTAAATATGGGGGAGCCGTTATCTCCGGGCACTGAGGGAGACGTAAAAATAACGCAAAGAATGGAGAGAGGGGATGGGGAGCGGGAGATAAAGTCAGATGTGAGCGGCTCAACTTACAAATCCAAAACGCCGATCCCTCGCGCTCTACGCCGCCAACCGGTTCTACTCTTAATAATTAGTCACGTGTAAAACCGATTTCTGACTAGTTAAGTACACTTGGCTCGCATTTACCTTTAAATGTCAGGTGCTGGTTAAAACAGACTTCACATGCTGTGTGAACTTAATGGAAGGGATTGTGTGCAGAACAATAAGGCAGACGCACTGTTGCTAGGCATATTCAGTTAATAAGCTCGCAGGTGGCACTTAAATGTGTCTTTCAGCTGTGGAGTGGATGTTTTTTTCCGCTATTGTCCCTGAAGAGGAAAAGTCACAAACTCTCCTCTTTTTTGTTTTGTTTTGTAGAGCCTGAAGTCACCTTTCATAAGGCCTTGTCACCGCTCACTCAGTATAAACACACACTCGCCCTGCAGTCAAATCAGGCGCTGACATACTGCCACTGTCACACCAAACATCGCCCACAGCATCAGGAAATAATCCAGTAGAAGAGACACTTAAAATAAGCCCGTGGTGCTACTGAGAGTAGGAGCGAGGGAATGTGTATTAGAAAGAGGGTTAAGTTGCCTGTAAACCACTTGATTCTGCGAACACAGCGTGTTGTATGTTTGTCTGTTCGAGACAACGTTTGGGGGATGGGTTCATGGTCGCACATGTGACAAACACATACAGATTGAGAGGGAAGAGCCACATGGCAGCGATGCTGGGGGCCCATATGAGGCTTTCAGGTCTTGGTTAATTGGGAGCCTTCACTATTGATTAGGAGATTAGGAGTGAGCGAGCAAGGCTCCCCAGCGCAGTCTGTGTTAGTGGGGTCAAGAGGTCAAGCTGGTTGTGTGTGTGTGTGTGTGTGTGTGTGTGTGTGTGTGTGTGTGTGTGTGTGTGTGTGTGTTCAATGAAACGAAACATGTCTGAAATATGCAGCTCTGTCTGTAGTGCAAACACAAGTCAGGAGGAAAGGGTTAATGTTTACCTGATCAGAAGCAAGTTGATTGATTTGGATTGCTTTTTGGTGCTGTTTAAATGGGAAATTTGTCAGGTTGATTGAATTGATCTGCGGGTGCCAACTAGTCCACCAATTAAAAGGTAATTTGTCTGTTTCTGTTGATTCTAAGTAGCTGGCTTGCCTGGCAAAGAATGGGTTAACCTCTCTGGCCATGACAGTATAAAAGCAAGCAAAATCAATAGGAGGAAAAATAGGAAAATGACATGCCCCTCCAGTTGGGAGATCTAATCTCCAATATCCATTTACAACACTAGGACTCGCTTTAGCAATTATAGGCCATCTCCACTGGCGGCCTCTCCTTTGGAGCCCTGTGGAAATGCCTTTAAAATCTGCATTCAATACCGAAACAGTTTGTTTAATTCTCAAAAAGCACGTTCTCATATCACTGAATGATTTTGATTGAACAAATTTCTCTTTTCTGAAAATACATTTTTTTTTCACAGCTATAAGCTGTTCTTTTGCTTGATATTATATTCAAATATTGCCCTCTACTAGTTTAACCCCCTGCGTTAATACATATTGACATGACTGCATTAAAACCGTGACATATTCCAATTGGAGAATGCAGACCCTTTTTTTCCCCCTTTCCTTCTTTCCTTTCTGCTTCTCTCTTTCCTTCCCTCCTTTTCAAAGTCCTCTTAAGGAGCGCTTTGTAGTCGTCCGTCCCGTCTTATCAGCGCTGGCACGAAGCACTTGCCTCTCTGACTGTCCTTATGTTCTGAGTGAGCTCCTGCTTTTGTGCTTTCTAATGAACTTTGACCAAAATTAGACATACTCTTCAACTTTTTAAAGCGGGGCCTCCCTGAATGGCTCTTTTGTTGTGGCGGCGGCACAGCGCTGGGCTGCTGAAGGAATGCTGGGTTTCTCGCTCTCTTTCCTTCTGTTTCTCCTTCTCATAGACATGAGGAATTTGGGTCTTAGTCTCAGAGAGAGAGACAGACAGAGAGCAGAAGTACTAAACTCCCGCAGGCACTTTAGTGGACGCCTCTGCTCTCACAGATTCAGCAGTGAGACAAACCACTCTTCATTTCTCTCAATCTCTCTCTGTCCAACCCTCGCTCTGTCCTCACTTCTTATGTTTCATGTCAAATCTCTCATTTTTCCTCTCATTTTTTTGTTGCAGTTTTCATGTATTTGGGTCAATGATGTGATGTTTACTTTTTCCCTCTCAGATCTATTAAGTCATTTAATGATGCAGTTTGTAAGATCTTGAATATACCATTCAATGATAACCATGCATTCAATTTTTAAATCAAAATTGATTACCATTTTGGTCACTTTATTTTAAGGTCCAATTCTCGCCATTAACAAACCATTAATTACGACTTTTGCCTCAATAAACTCAGAATTGGCTGCTTATTAATATATAGTAAGGTAGTTGTTAAGTTTAGGTATTTGGCAGGATTCGGGATGTAGAATATGGTCATGCAGAATATGTGCTTTATAAGCACTAATAAACAGCCAAAATGTTAATAATAGGCATGCTAATAAGCAATTAGTTAAAAGTGAGAATTGGTCCCTATATTAAAGTGTTACCACAATTTTTTTTAGCCTTTACGTTTTTTGGCTGTTCAGAGATTGTAATGCTTCTTTTTTTTTCTCCTTTTTTTATTTTTTAAAAGGTCATTTTACATTATGACAGGCAGTTAGTTCAACTCAAATGAAGTAACCTCAAGAAATCTTCATGACTTTATTATTCGTAAAAAAAAAACATTTATTACAAAAAAAATTAAATCTTAAATTAAGTTATTACAGTTATTACATATGTTGCATAAGTTATTTAAAAAGTAATTCATATAATAATGTTTACAATAACATGATTAAAATGTTAAAAATTGCTGAAAGCATTCAAAGTGTACACTAATTTTCAAAATTTTGGTTAGCACAATTTTCTTTTAACAAATTAGTACTTTCATACCACAAAGATGCATTAAACTGATCATAAAGTGACAGTAAAGACATTTATAATATGACATTTTTTTTTATTTGTAAGTAAATGCTGTTGTTTTGAACTTTCTATACATCAAAGAATCGTGGAAAATTATAACAGTTTCCAAAAAATATTGAGCAGTACAACTGTTTTCAATGTTGATAATTATAAATGTTTTTTGAGAATCAAATCAGCATGTTAGAATGAATTCTGAAGGATCATGACCAAAATAATTACTGCTGAAAATTCAGCTTTGTCATCACATGGATAAATTACATTTTAAAATATTAAAATAGAAACAATTATTCTAAATTGTAATAATGCTTTTACAGTATTTTTGAACAAATAAATGCAGCCTTGTTGAGCATAAGAAACTTCTTTCAGAAACATTTAAACTTACCCCAAATGTTTTAATGGCATAGTGTAAGAATACTATTGTAATAGTTACTGATACTGATAGTTTTGTTCCTTAAACTTACTGTACTTTTTAATCTGGATTTTTAAAATATTTCTCCTTTTCATCTTCACACACATACTTATTAGCCACTGCCCCATTCACGCTCCCTCTTTCTCTCTGACACTGCTGGAGGATTATAAATCAAGGTAATCGGGGCCTGTTTAACCTCCGCTAGGATGTCGTCACCAGCCGAGTCCTCATGCTGTTTTACGTTTCCGCTCTCCTCTCATCTGCCTACCCGCGTCACTACACTGCTTTATTGCCCCTCACGCTGCTTTTCTGCCTCTGCGCCGTGTGTGGTGTGTGTGCGCGCGCCTGTCTCACATGCTCACTGTCACACTCCTGATCTTTACAATGCTCCCAATGCGCTTGACACAAGACTGTTAGGCAAGGTGGCAAGGGAGTGAGGGCTTACAGCATTTAAACCACATTTTCACTTACACACACACCCACCCTCCCCCGTCAAACACACACTCATACCCACACACTCATCGTTGTTTGTGCTCCAATTACATATTTATGTTAGTCAAGCTGAGCAGAAGGCAAAGCGGAGGCACGCCAGTAAGTTTAGCAGGTGGGGGGCGATTGGTATCAACTCCCAGAGGCTGAGAGAAGATAGACACATAGACTGAACCTTTTCCTCGCGCTACAACACACACACACCTCTCATCTTACACCTCCAGCGCTTCCGACAGCAGAAAGGGGAAGGAGACAAGCCGAAGCGGCCTAGTCTTTTCAGAGGCAGAGCGAATGTGTACATTGAGTGCCGAAAGTGGAATGAGATAGATGATGAATTTGCTTGATTCATTAGCATGATGAATGAGCGAGTGTTATCAGGCAGAGAGCAGAATCAGAGGCTGACTGATGTGTGTGTTAGGGATGCTAGAAAGAGAGTCAGGCCCTCAGGTCATTGACATTTAGAAACCCCAGAGACCGGGCTGCCCTAGAGCCCAAAACACAGCGCGGGGAGTCAAAAGCACATGCGCACACATCAGCCTCCAACTTTATCAGGGGATTCAGTTTTTAACATCGTTCACACAACATTTAATTTAATTCATATGCTCCTAAATTAGGGGTTTTCAAACTGGGGTCTGGGGACCCCCAGGGGCCCGCAAGGGAGAGCTTGGGGTTCCGGGTAAAAAGAAAAACAAACAAAGAAAAAAAAAAAATTATAAGATTAAACAAAATTAAATGATGTAGTAAAAAAAAAAATCAACTGTATAGTATTGTAGTGAGTAGAATTTTGTATAATTATTAATTATAGATATTATTAATTGCTATTAAATATAAACATTATTTTAGATTTTTTTTTTTTGAAAACAAAAAGTTTTCTTGTCTAAGATATTTTTTTTTCCTGTGGGCGGGGGGATTTAAAAATTCTTCTTGTTTTTTGTTTTTCATTTTCAATTTCATTTCCCATCGACCCATTCTCTCACCAATGCAAGCATAAATAAAAAAAAAAAATACAATAAATAGATAAAAATAAATAAATAAGATTAGTTAAAAAACATGTTTTAAGTAAATAATTCATCAATAGTACAGTACTACTGTAGTGAGTAGAAAAATAACATAATAATGTTATATAACTAAATATTTATAAAAAAATATTTTATACATATTCATAATATACATTTTTTCACAGTATAAATTGCTGCTTTATATATGAAAACATGCAGCTGCTTTTTAAAGTATAGGATGAGGTCCCTTGCACAAGGTTGATGGTATTTGGGGCTCCCTGGAATCAAAAGGTTGAACACTCCTGTTCTGAATAACAATGATAAATCTTTAAAAGCAGCATAAGCAGTTATAAATGAGCGTAATGTGCTGTTTATGGCCTGGTGCCATTTTTTGAGAGCATTGAATACAATTAAAAGAGAAAAATAATCTGTGCTTCAGTAACTCTTGGCTTTTCACATTGTCGTTATTAGTGTCAGATTTATTGTTTTCTCATTTGCAAAAAAAAACAAATATATATATAGAGTTGCTTGTGGCCACTGGCTACTAATATAAAGGATTCTAAGATGTGTGTCTATCCTCCATTAAGTGCTGTAGCTCTGTTTTTCAATCTCCTCCTCATGCAGCTGATCGGTGCTCTAAAGTAAAGCGCAGGGTTTTTTTGACTGTCGCTTGTCATCTTTACCGCTAATTATATAGAGAAGTATGGAGATTTGTACCATTATATTTTCCTTACATCACAGTGAAATAATAACTACATTAACTTTGCATTTGTCAAAAAGAGGCAACATACATATTGATTGCATGGTTTGGCTAGCTTTAGCTAACATGGGCACAAACACAGTTGTCTGTAAAGTAATAGCCTAATTGTCCATCCTGCCACTAACCATTAATTGAATGAAAAACACTTATTTTCATTAAAATAACACATTTTCGAATGCTTACCTTGTCTAAAAGCGATTTCCTTGGGCCACGGACCGTCTTCACACTCGAAGCGATAATGGCGGATGGCAAAACGCTGGCTGGCGCGAACAAGGAGTTAGTTGATGTGACGTCATGTGGTCACATGACATGAAAACTTCTGGTTTAAAGTAAAAATACTACTCAAGTCAAATTGTTGCTTTTAATTTGTTCTAGGGGGTTCGTTATTTGCTTTAAGGCAAACTGAACAAAACAGGTTTAAACCAGAAACCATGATTTTCACTTAGTCCAATGTAAAAATGCACTTTAAATGAACAACACAGTAGTTTCACTTTTTTCAGTGTGGTGAGTATTGCCACAAAGCAGCTAACTAATGACACTATATAGTGCTGTTGTCAGGCTAGTGCATCTAGGCGGGATATTAATGCAAACACAGTCGGTTATGTCTTAAGTGAACGTACACAGTCGGGAAATGAAATCGCATACATGTCAAAATATATGATCTGTACATTAGGCCTTTGCACAAATGCAGGCAAAGTGAATTGTGACAGTTCTTTATGTCTCGCAGAAAGGCAGTTTGACAAACAACAGGTCTCAGAGGAGCAGCGTGTGCCGAGCTGCGGAACGCAGGCCGTACCTGTACAAGTGCATGGGTAGAGACTCCTTTGACTTGTAGGAGGGCACATCCAGTGTCTGTTTACAGTAATGGCTCTTTTATGGTGGCAGGATGCAGGCTGCAGCAGTCAGGGCCAGGGGCTCTACTCTCTCTCTCTCTCTCTCTCTCTCTCTTTTTCTTTTTTCTCCTTCAATGATAAATGGTCCTATCGCTGGTTTAAATTATTTCCTACAGATGCTCTGTTTTTCAATCTCCTCCTCATGCAGCTGATCGGTGCTCTAAAGTAAAGCGCAGGGTTTTTTTGACTGTCGCTTGTCATCTTTACCGCTAATTATATAGAGAAGTATGGAGATTTGGATCATTAGCAATGCTAATAGTAGCATCCAGTGAAACAGACACACCTGGATTGGGGCGAGACAGCTGGGGTAGGTATGGATTATAGACACAGGTGCACTATTCAACAAGCCTGCCAGCTTTAGATGAATGTTAAAGCATGCACTTTAAACTAAACAAAGCCATTTTTTTCATGCCCTGTAACATCAGGGTGAAGTTCAAAGTTCACAGAACAGAGTTCCCTTTTGTTTTGGATATTCAGTTGTGTTCATAACTGTTCTGGGTAAGTTTAATCATTTTTATTTATTTTTTGTAATCTATTTTGGCTCAGATTAATGCATGTTAACAGTTGAAATATGTAATATTGAATCTTTTTTACATCACATTTGAGGCACTTTCAAATATGGTTCTAAAACTGATACGTACACTACAATTTAAAAGTTAGAGGTCAGTAAGATTTTTTTTTTTTTATATAAATATTTTATTCAGCAAAGACACATTAAAATGATCAAAAGTGACAGTAAAAGCCTTTTATAATGTTACAAAATATTTATATTTTAAGTAAATGCTGTTTTTTGAACGTTCTTTTTTGCTCTATATTCATCAAATAATCCTGAAAAAAAATGTGGTTTCACAAAATATTTAGAAGCACCACTTTTTTTTTTTAAGATTTATAATCTTAAGACATGTATCATTCATAAGAATGATTTCTGGAGGATTATGTGACATACTGTTGATCGAGTATTTAACCCACATTTAGTGTATTTTTACCCACATTTAACAGTATGTTGAAAGTTCATCTGATATTTGGTCTAAACTAAACACTCATATCTGATAATTATTTAATTCATTTTTCTGTTGCAGGACAGATAAACTAGATCTGGTCTAATATCATCACCAGCAGGAATTCATACATGTGAATCATGTAGCAATGCGAAGATGAAGTGTTTACATTGTAAGTATATTACATGCATTTTTCTTTTCAAAATTAAATAATATCAGAGATGCTTTCAGTGGAGCTTTAGTAGGGATAGTTGTATTTAATTATTTATTTGTTTTGTTGACATCTTCTGATATTTCTAACAAGAAAATGCAAAGAAATGTAATATTTGGTGATATTCAATTTAAACAAGTATTTCTACTAAAACGTTAACAAATTATACCAGTGCTATATTAGAGATAGAGATGTACAGTTCTTTTTTGTTGCATTTGTGTAATGTTCTTAGAAATATCGTAAGAATGAAATCGTTTAGTAGCAATACTCGTAGGTGTTAAACACGAATGACACCAAATATTACATTTCTTTGCATTTTCTTGCTTTTATAAATATCTTAAGATGCCAACAAAACAAGAAAATGCAAAATCATTGAATATTTGGTGATATTCATGTTAAACACTGCACTGAAAAAAATGATACTTTGGACCAACCTAAAACTCTCTCAGTTTTGATAACCTGCATAAATTATAAAGCGTAATTAAATATTATACCCTGTGAGTTGCCAAGGAGAAAGACAGAACGAGGGAGAGACAAATAGAAAGGAGAAAAATGGGAGGTTAGAAAAGAAGGAAAGGGAAAAAGATGGAGGAGAGAGAGACAGCTGTGTGTAGTGTCTTCTTCTAATAATTGTTCTTATTGATTCTTCCTTAAGGTGAAATGGTTTAAAGATAACAATAGCAGGGAAGGTAAGAACAGATATCAGAGCGTGGTGCCGTGGCTTTGTTTGGCTCACATAAATCAGAGGGGCTTTTGGCATTGTGAGATTGCTGCAGAGGTGGCCCATATATTTAAATGGAGTATTAAAAATTGAAATTGTTCGGCACATGGAAGGCGTGGATGTTTCTCTTGCGAGTGCGCGATTGACCCAAAAATATATTCAAATTACCACAGCTAAACAGCATCTGCTCCACCCAGTGTTAGTGGGTGTGTGTTTGTTTTATGTGTGTGTGTGGGAAAGAGAGCGTGAATTAACACTTTAAGTGTAAAAAACATATTCTGAGCTCAGCAAAGAAGAATTACTGATTCAGAGATATGTTCTGGTGACTTTTCAGTCCTGATGGGGATTACAGGCTGCAGAGAGGCAACCTACAAGTTGTTGTTGTTGTGGTAGATAACACCTTACGAAGGCAAATTGTGAGTTAGTTGAAAAATGCACATTATATATCCTGTTTTAGTCTCTATGTTGGCTCAATGGGTAGAGCTTGGCACTAGCAACTAGGGTTGGGTATCGAGAACCGGTTCCATTTTAGAACCGGTTCCAAATTTCCAATAATCGGGTATTCGATAAGACATGTGCATTTCGGTTCTGCTTAACGATTCCCGCATTCGCATTTTAATGTGATTTTAAACTATTTAAGTGCAGGAAGGGAAAGAACTTGCACACTGTTTGCGTGCAGCGCACACATCTGAAGCGCGAGCACAGACAACAGTGGTCCCGATGCAGGTTCCCGACCTGTGTCCGTTCTCGAACTGTTCCGTGCATTTCCACAAAGGTTGTTCCGGGCCAGAACTGACTTCTCTTTCACATTTATCGACCAGTATGCACGAAATACGTCAGTATATCATCGGAATTCATACATGTGAATCATGGAGGAATGCAAAGATGAAGTGTTTACATTGTAAGTGTATTACATGCATAAAAATTTAATTTTCCTGTAATGTCAGAGATGCTTTCAGTGGAGCTATATTAGAGATAGTTGTATTTAATTTAATTTAATTTAATTATTTGCTTGTTTTGTTGACATCTTATGATATTTCTAACAACAAGAAAATGCAAAGAAATGTACTATTTGGTGATATTCATGTTAAACACAATTATTGCTACTAAAAATTTCAATATCATAAAATGTAGTGTTGACAAAACATTACACAAATGCAAATAAAAATGAAATGATACAACTGTATCTCTGTTTAGTAGCAATACTCATAAGTGTTAATCATGAATGTCACAAAATATTACATTTCTTTGATGCCAACAAAACAAGAAAATGCAAAATAATTTAATATTTGGTGATATTCATGTTAAACACTTGTGAGTATTGCTACAAAGCAGCTAACTAATGACACTATATAGTGCTGTTGTCAGGCTAGTGCATCTAGGCGGGATATTAATGCAAACACAGTCGGTTATGTCTTAAGTGAACGTACACAGTCGGGAAATGAAATCGCATACATGTCAAAATATATGATCTGTACATTAGGCCTTTGCACAAATGCAGGCAAAGTGAATTGTGACAGTTCTTTATGTCTCGCAGAAAGGCAGTTTGACAAACAACAGGTCTCAGAGGAGCAGCGTGTGCCGAGCTGCGGAACGCAGGCCGTACCTGTACAAGTGCATGGGTAGAGACTCCTTTGACTTGTAGGAGGGCACATCCAGTGTCTGTTTACAGTAATGGCTCTTTTATGGTGGCAGGATGCTGGCTGCAGCAGTCAGGGCCAGGGGCACTACTCTCTCTCTCTTTCTCTTTTCTCATTCAATGATAAATTGTCCTATCGCTGGTTTAAATTATTTCCTACAGATCTCATTTAGGGCCTTGAAGAAGAGATCCACCCTGTTTATTCATTTTACATTTGCACCCAGCTTCAATATCTTTGTCTATGCCTGCAAAGAATCACCCCTTATCCCCCACCCCCATTCTCAAGAAAAGGAGGGGAAAAAAGCAATTTGCCCAATGTACATAAAATGATGCTCTCTCAGTTTTGATAACCTGCATAAATTATAAAGCGTAATTAAATATTATACCCTGTGAGTTGCCAAGGAGAAAGACAGAACGAGGGAGAGACGGATAGAAAGGAGAAAAACAGGAGGTGAGAAATGAAGGAAAGGGAAAAGGGAAAAAGATAGAGGAGAGAGAGAGAGAGACAGCTGTGTGTAGTGTCTTCTTCTAATAATTGTTCTTATTGATTCTTCCTTAAGGTGAAACGGTTTAAAGATAACAATAGCAGGGAAGGTAAGAGCAGATATCAGAGCGTGGCGCCATGGTTTTTTTTGGTTCACATAAATCAGAGGGGCTTTTGGCATTGTGAGATTGCCGCAGAGGTGGCCCATATATTTAAATGGAGTATTAAAAATTTAAATTGTTCTGCACATGCAAGGCGTGGATGTGTCTCTTGCGAGCACACGATTGACCCAAAAATATATTCAAATTACCACAGCTAAACAGCATCTGCTCCACCCAGTGTTAGTGGGTGTGTGTTTGTTTTATGTGTGTGTGTGGGAAAGAGAGCGTGAATGAACACTTTAAGTGTAAAAAAAACAAAAAACAAAACAAAAACATATTCTGAGCTCAGCAAAGAAGAATTACTGATTCAGAGATATGTTCTGGTGACTTTTCAGTCCTGATGGGGATTACAGGCTGCAGAGAGGCAACCTACAAGTTGTTGTTGTTGTGGTAGATAACACCTTACGAAGGCAAATTGTGAGTTAGTTGAAAAATGCACATTATATATCCTGTTTTAGTCTCTATGTTGGCTCAATGGGTAGAGCTTGGCACTAGCAACTAGGGTTGGGTATCGAGAACCGGTTCCATTTTAGAACCGGTTCCAAATTTCCAATAATCGGGTATTCGATAAGACGTGCATTTTGATTCCACTTAACGATACCCGCGTTCACATTTTAATGTGATTTTAAACTATTTAAGTGCAGGAAGGGAAAGAACTTGCACACTGTTTGCGTGCAGCGCAGACATATGAAGCGCGAGCGCAGAGAACAGTGGTCCCGATGCAGGTTCCCGACCTGTGTCCGTTCTCGAACTGTTCCGTGCATTTCCACAAAGGTTGTTCCGGGCCAGAACTGACTTCTCTTTCACATTTATCGACCAGTATGCACGAAATACGTCAGTAAATCATCATAAACACAGCCGTTTTTTTTTTTTGTCTTAAGTGAACGTAAACAGATGAGAAAGAAAACGCATGTGTAACAGTATTTTTAGATCTGTGTGTGTTCGGTGTTAAAGAGACAGCCGTCTAATAAACGTGCTGCCTATCATTAATGTTAATCAAAGAACAAAAGAAAATCATCAACTGACTGAATATCTTTCGTAAATTTAATGAGGATTAATCAATATTTTATTTATGAAAACTATACAGTGTTTTTAAACTTTTGATTTCAATTTCTGTACCTGACATTTGTTCAGTTTTATTTATTTATGCTATTGCTAATTAATTTGTTTACTTGTCTTTAACAATTGAATGTTTTATAATATAAAATTTATATTAGTCTAGTTGTTTTTTTTCTGTGGTATTTTTTTTGATAAAACCATAGACATAAAACAGAATAAATATGTTTGACATCTAAATATTTGACTTAAAATTTGTTTTCTTATCTTATTGGAATCGGAATTAGGAATCGATAAGAATCGGAATCGATAAGCAGAATCGGAACCGGAATCGATAAAATTCAAACGATAACCAACCCTACTAGCAACACAGAGGTCACGGTTTCGATTAATAGGGAACACAATGTGCTGACAAAATGTGTACCTTGTAAGTTGCTTTACATTACAATTCAAAAGTTTGGGGGCAGTAAGTATTTTTATTAATTTATTTAATTATTTTTTTCCCCAAAAAATAATGTTTTTATTCTACAGGGGTGCATTAAAGACATTTATTACAGTGAAGACATTTATAATGTTCAGTGTTTCCCACAGACTTACACTATATGTGTGGCTATATATATATAATCTGTTTTTATTTTATTTTTTTTTTATTTATTTTTTTCATATCTGTCACACTTAAAAGATTCAGAACAAACAGATTTTAATATTACACAAAGATAATGCAAGTAAATACAAAATGCAGTTTTTAAATGATGATTTCATTTATTAAGGGAAACAAGCTGTCCAAACCTACCTGGCCCTACGTAAAAAATTAATTGCCCCCTCCTTAAATCATGAAAGAACTGTGATTAACCACATTATTTTAGAAAGCTGAGTTAAATTTCACTAGCCACACACAGGCCTGATTACTGTCAGACCTGTTGAATCAATAAATCACTTAAATAGAACCTGTCTGACAAAGTGAAGCATGCTTAAAGAGCAACACATCATGCCACGATCTAAAGAAATTCAAGAACAGATGAGAAACAAAATAGTTATAAAGCCATTTCAAAGGCTTTGGGACTCCAGTGAACCATGATCAGAGCCATTATCTACAAATGGAGAAAACTTGGAACAGTGGTGAACCTTCCCAGGAGTGGCCGGCCTACCAAAATTACTCCAAGAGCGCAACAACGACTCATCCAGGAGGTCATAAAAGAACCCAGAACAACATCTAAAGAACTGCAGGCCTCACTTGCCTCAATTAAGGTCAGTGCTCATGATTCAACAATAAGAAAGAGACAGGGCAAAAACGGCATCCATGGGAGAGTTCCAAGGCAAAAGCCACTGCTGACCAAAAAGAACACAAAGGCTCGTCTCTCATTTGCCAAAAAATATCTTGATTATCCCCAAGACTTTTGGGCAAATATTCTGTGGACTGATGAGACAAAAATTGAACTTTTTGGAAGGTGTGTGTCCCATTACATCTGGCATAAAACCAGCACAGCATTTCATAAAAAGAACGTCATACCAACAGTCAAACATGGTGGTGGTAGTGTGATGATCTGGGGCTGCTTTGCAGCTTCAGGACCTGGATGAATTGCCATAATTGATGAAACCATGAATTCTGCTCTCTATCAGAAAATCCTGAAGGAGAATGTCCGGCTGTCAGTTTGTGACCTCAAGTTCAAGCGCACTTGGGTTATGCAGCAGGACAATGATCCCAAACACACCAGCAAGTCCACCTCTGAATGGCGCAAGAAAAACAAAATTAAGGTTTTTGGAGTAGCCAAGTCAAAGTCCGGACTTAAAGTGCCCTTATCATTGGTTATGAAAGGTATATATTTTGATTTTGGGAGTCCGCAACAACAGGTTGACATGCATGCAAGGTCAAAAAACACTTTCATTGTCTTATAATATGCTTTTATTTTTACCTTATTTGCTCAACAACTCCCAAACGATTCGCTCAACGATTCAATTTTCCAAACCCCTCCTTTGCATGACGCTAATCTGCGGTGATTGGTCCGCTTGGATCATGTCTGTAATGCCTGATAAAGCAGCGTTTGTGAGCGCAGTGCTGCTTTGTGTACAGCCGTTACTGGGGAAACAGCTATTTTTACCCTCCAAAAGCGGCACCTAGTGGCAAAGAATGAATTTGCATTTTCATTCAGACCATGGCTGTGTCCGAAAGCTTTAAAATGCTGTCTTCGGAGGCAGCATTTCAAGGCAGGAAGGCATCAAAGCACTTCCGAATCCAAATTCTGCTTTACTTCCTGTCTCCGGAGTCATGAGATACCTTCATCTGATTGATTTTTGAAGGCAGCATAGATGTATCCTTCGCTTCCTTTGATATCCCACAATCCTGTGCGTTCCATTCCGTGACGGTTGAGCTAAAAATAAAGATGGCATCTGAAAGTTGCATTTGGTGGTCAGTTTTTGTGTAAATGTATATTTATTTCTAACTTATTGCACTTTTGATGATATTTCTAGCGAGAAATCAGTATTATAGTAATTAAAGGGTTAGATCACCCCAAAATGAAAATTCTGTCATTAATAACCCTCATGTCATTCAAAACCTGTAAGACCTTCATTCATCTTCGGAACACAAATTAAGATATTTTTGATGGAATCTGAGAGCTCTCAGATCCTGCATAGACAGCAACGCAACTGAAATGTTTCCAGACAGAAACGTAACAAGGACATTGGTAAAACAGTCCATGTGACATCAGTGGTTCAACTTCAATTTTGCGAAGCTACGAGAATACTTTTTTTGTGTAAAGAAAACAAAAATAACATAATTTATTTAACAATTCTTCTCCCCCGAGTTACGTCCTCTGCCATTTTGGAGAATACCCAAGAACGTAATCGGCGTTGTTTACGTTAGGGGGGAAAACGCGTGCATGAACGTAATCGGCGTAATCAGCGTTGTTTACACTTAGGGTAAAGCATGCGTATGCATTGTGATACTCTCCAAAATGATGGAAGACAGTAACTCGGGGGAGAAGAATTGTTGAATAAAGTCATAATTTTTGTTTTCTTTGTGCTCAAAA
This sequence comes from Sinocyclocheilus anshuiensis, assembly GCF_001515605.1. Taxonomy (NCBI): domain Eukaryota; kingdom Metazoa; phylum Chordata; class Actinopteri; order Cypriniformes; family Cyprinidae; genus Sinocyclocheilus; species Sinocyclocheilus anshuiensis. Next base: position 2,213,909 of record NW_015544194.1, on the reverse strand, counting down.
AGTATTCTCGTACCTTCGCAAAATTGAAGTTGAACCACTGATGTCACATGGACTGTTTTACCAATGTCCTTGCTATGTTTCTGTCGGGGAACATTTCAGTTGCGTTGCTGTCTATGGGAGGGTCAGAGAGCTCTCAGATTCCATCAAAAATATCTTAATTTGTGTTCCGAAGATGAATGAAGGTCTTATGGGTTTGAAATGACATGAGGGTGAGTAATTAATGACATAATTTTCATTTTGGGGTGAACTAACACTTTAAGTATTCGTTTAGTTATCACCAAAACTCGTTCTATTTTGTTGTAGATCATTAAACCATTACGCTGCCTGTCTGAAATTTCATGAGGTGCCTTCGTGCAAAAATGCTGCCTGCAAAGTCATTGCCTCATACGGCAGCGAGGCAGCAAGTCAGCTGCCTAAGTTTTCGGATGCAGCCCAAGTTTTCAAGTTTTCCCAGGTTTGCGTGCGCAACAAGTGGGCGGGCAATATGCTAATGTTTCATGTTGACGTCAACATGAAACTGCTTGGGATTCGTTTTAAAAACGACTCGTTTCAATGATTCAGAATCAACTCTTTCTTTTGAGAGACAGTAACTTTATACATGGTGCACTTTCAGATTTAAAACTTTGCAGGATGTTTTTATTCACTTAGAGCTGTTACACACTGCATGGAAGGTAATTTTCAAAAATCCATGATAGGGGCACTTTAAATCCGATTGAGATGCTGTGGCATGACCTTAAACAGTTCATTCTCAAAACCCCTCAAATGTGGCTGAATTAAAACAATTCTGCAAAGAAGAGTGGGCCAAAATTCCTCCACAGCGATGTGAAAGACTCATTGCCAGTTATCGCAAACGCTTGATTGCAGTTGTTGCTGCAAAGTGTGGCACAACCAGTTATTCGATTTAGGGGGCAATTACTTTTTCACGTAGTGCCAGGCAGGTTTGAACAGCTTTTTTTCCCTTAATAAATGAAATCATTATTTCAAAACTACATTTTACATTTACTCGGGTTATCTTTGTGTAATATTGAAATTTGTTTGATGATCTGAATCATTCAAGTGGGACAAATATGCAAAAAAAAAAAAAACAGGAAGGGGGCAAAAACCTTTTTCACAGCATTGTGTGTGTGTGTACACTGTAAAAAAAAAAAAATCCGTAAAAAGCGGTTAATGTACTGGCAGAAAATTACCAGGACATTTTCTGTTAAATTTACAGACATTTCCTTCAACATTAAAATGGAAATATCTGTAGATTTACATTTTCTTCTGTACCATAAACGGACAATCCGTCATGCAGAAATTTCTAAAAAAATTATAGCATAGGCCTATCTTTAGTAGCAAATAAATCCAGCACAATATATACAAATTGAACATGGTTTATTTTTACCTCATGTACACATTCTTAAAAGTGCGTTCAGTAGCTTTTATTTGCCTTAAACAGGTGAAGACAAAAATGTTATGACATCAGTTAATTTAACAATGTGTAAAGCACCATTGAAAATGCTTGTATTTTGGAACACTTTTTTGTTTTAAACAGCAACAGGCAGAAAAAAGAAAACATGAGCAGGTACTTGTACAATATTGGTGTTGCACCAAATAGTGGTCACAAAGATAAACTTCACTGTGAAACAGTCAAGATTCAAAACATTTTCAAATACATGGGAAAAAAATTATACAAAGACAGGGCTGTCATTAATAACAACTGCTATAGACTTATGGTCAAAAGTCAAGTGAAATGTTCCAGTGTTGGCACCATTTTCCTATAGGAGAACACAAGATTATTTAAAAGGACAGTTCACCCAAAAATGTGAATTCTGTCATCAGTTACTCTCCCTCATACCGTTCAAAATCCATACGATTTTCATGTATCTTTGGAACACAAATAAAGAGTATTTTTAATGAAATATCTGTGGTTTCTGTCCCTCCATTGACAGCCTACAACTACCATTTAAAGGTCCAATAAGGTATAGCTGTCAGATTTAATTAAAAAGGATCTTCATTAGTGTTTCGAAAATGAACAAAAGTAACAGGATTGGAACGAGATTTTTCATATAATATTTTGGGTGAACTAACCCTTTAAGTTAGATTACTAACCTCTAATTCATGCTAAATTATCTGCATCTACAATTGACATGGTACTGCAAAAAAAAAAAAACTTTCTTGTACAGCATTTGAAAATAAAGAACAAAGATTCATGCACTCATGCCTGACATTTCAATGTGAAACTAAGAGACCTATACAATCTAAATTAAGAGCAGGGCTCCAAGTGTTTGTGTGCTTTTAGTATCTCTTGCCATGTGCCAGTTTGAGGAAACGACTTTTTTTTTTCTTTTGCTGCATGTTCAGTCCACGTTCAATGTTGAGATTTGAAAAAAACTCAAATTGTACATGGATTCTCGAAGTTGTTCATACATGAGTCTTGGAAGCGTAGGTTCCCTTCATCTGAACCTTTGACCCTCGTTCAGGATTTCTTCACAGGAAGACTGGATATGACAAGAAATGAAATGAATGAAAGTGAAGTACAGAGTAACGTGCAGAACAGGTTGAGATTGAATTATCAAGTTCCAGTTCAAACATTGTTTATAAAATGCTAAACTTGCATTTCCAGTGGTCTCCAATTGCATATGTAATGTGATCTTGTCAACAATGTTTTTTGATATACTTAAAGGTATAGTTCACCCAAAAATGAACACGCATACGTCGTGGTACTCTCGTTAATGGCGGCAGACTCTCCCAGGAGAGAAGAAATCACTGAATAAAGTTGTTATTTTTGTTTACTTTGCGCACAAAAAGTTGAACCACTGATGTGACATGGACCATTTTAACGATGTCCTTATACTACGTTTCTGTGCCTTGATCGTGGTAGGACCCTTGCTGTCTATGAAGGGTCAGAAAGCTCTCAGATTTCATCAAAAATATCTTAATTTGTGTTGCAAAGATGAA